>NC_143499.1:5205000-5505000 GCF_051622355.1 Phaseolus vulgaris
GGTGCAATTAAGTTTCCCGCGGATGTATGTTTAACTAACCTTTGCATAATGGTCGAGGAGGATTGCGCATTGTTCCTCGGCAACCAACTGAGAGTCAAGGGCATGCTGCAATTTTAAATCCAAAGCGTCGACAAAGGCATCAGCTTCTCTCAAGGAATTGATGAAAGTCTGTTTCTCCTTTTCGGCAACAGAAAGGTTTTCGCTAACCTTTTCGGCCCTTTCGAAATCTTCAGCTTCGCAGGCTTCTTCCAATTGCTTTTCGAGTTCCATATATTTGAGGGAAGCAAGATTGGCATTCTCAACGGTTTTTCTTCTATTTCTGATGGAATCCTTTCGAGCAGAAGAAGCATTTTTTACCAGTTGACTGGCATGGTTAAGCTTCTCACGTATGGTGGCCTTGATTTTCCGAAACTCTGCCTCAGGAAAAGCCGGAGCATCTTGTTGGTTCAAATTATCATCCTCTGATTTGGAGGAAGATTCAGTAAACGATGTTCCTGCCTCAGAAAACGACGACACATTCCGATTCTCATTCTCTGATTTGGAGGAAGATTCAGCAGATGGTTCTTCCTCAGAAAAAGCTGAAGCATGTTGATATTCCCGATTCCCATTCTCTGATTTGGAGGAAGATTCAGGAGATGGTTGGGAAAGAGTAACAGCATCAGCATGATCAGTGGAAGTGGCAGTGGCAGTGATAATGGAGGGAAGTGTGTCTGGGACCTGAGCAGTATCAGCAGCGCCGAGGCTGTCACTATCAGAAATTGGTTGAGGGAGCGGAGAAAGAGTATGAGGCATGTGGTTGGAATGAAGGGCATCTCTACCATATCCAATCCTCAAGCCAGATCTTTTTCTCCTTCGAGGGGCCTGGGCCTGGGCCTGGGCCTGAGACTGAGACTGAGCCTGAGCCTGTGTAGCAGATACAGATAGCTGCTGGTGAGATTGGAGATCGTGGTCGGGTTGAGCTAGTTGATCGTTTTGGAGGGGATCCAGCACAAGCGTGAGGTCAGAGAAGAGATTCTCGTCAAGGGGCTGCGATGTTGTGAGCGCATCACTACCATTGTAATTGTGATGTTGGACCTCTGCTTCTTCAACTCCAATTTCAATTTCATTTTCAATTTGGGCAGAAGGGTTAAACAGTACCATCCCTTCAAACAGCGAATCCATATCATCGCCTTTCTTCCCATCGGAAGCCATCGTCCCACTTCTTATTTCTTCACCTCCGATTTCAGAAAAATTAACTTCCCTTTATATCCTTAGCCCTACCCCCATTCTCTCTATGCATCAAAAACGTCATCAACCTTTAGGAATCAAAATTAGGATGATTAATAAACTTGTAAGTCTGTTTTTTTTATGAAATAATCATTTATATTAAGGCCGTACAAATATAACAGAGTTAACTTTGATAGGAGTTTAAAATCGAATATATAAAAAAATTAAAAATTGATAAAAGATAAAAAAAAATATTAAAATTGTTCCGGCCGGTTAACCTGGGTCGTCTTTATGCGTGGCTTGTCTTAACGAGCTAGGGCACCTTTGTTTTGCTTCGTCTGTCAGTACCTGAAAAAAGAAGAACAAAGGGGCGCCCTCGCGGCCGTTTGCACTCCGACGATCAAGTCAGCTAGCGAGAAACACCAAAATACTAGAAACTGTATAATTATCTCAATGACTGAAACTGTATGATTTAATTGTGTTGCCCTAATTGTCTTGTACTCTCAGCAGATGCGCCGTCAAGGACAATTAGGGTCTTCGCTCTGTATGTCTATCTGGGAAATAGGTTAAACTCGTGTAACTGTGGACTGAAAAACACGTACCTCTCTAGGGCTTGTTTGCGCCCTATATATAAGTGTAAAACTAGGGTTTTACCTCTGCGTTGCCTGCTAGTATCTAGGGTTCCTTGGAGAAGGTCCTTGCGCCGCTATATTTAGGATCTTAGCGTATCTGGCCCATGGACTTCCCTTATCTTGGAGTGCAATGTATAACCTCATGGCCCCTTGGGCTTTAACTTGAGCGCTGTATTTATCGCGTCATCATACTGTTCGAATCCCCTAAACATATAACACGCGTCATGCATGCAGCCTCCCTGGGTACCTTCAATGAGCACGTGGGCATTACCACGTGCCCCTTTGACTTGATCATTTATTCTGTACACAGGGACCCACAGCGTCGCTGCCCAACTTAGGGTTATTCCCTCGTGTGGGCCCTCTCTCTGTGAAATGCTTACGTCATGCGAGTTGATTCTTTAGGCGATGTCTTGCTTAGGCGGTGTCCCTTAGGCGGTGTCTTACTTAGGCGATGGGCGATGATCTTGGTGGTGACACATCTCGGCGATAACCGCTTACTCAGCTGGTAGAGCATGTCGCCCTTACATACGTCGACTGTGTTGACTTCTTGACTACCTATCTCTCTCTTGTCCACGTCTTCCTACCCGATGACCTGATCGGTACAAAAATTATTTTTAAGATTTTTTAATCTACTTTTTCTTTAAGTAAATAGTTTTGTTCCAATTTCGGGTTGAAGATCAAATTATGAACCAAATAGCTTATTGTATTTAAATAATATTATATGTTTAGACTTAAATCAGTAGCTAACAAACATGAGTCTTTTTAAGTAGAGGATGTGTGGGATGAATTCGTGGAAGAACAAAATCTCATTGCAAAGTTTGTGGACTTTTAAGGATGAACTCCAAATTGAAATACGTACCAACTTGATGTTCACATGAAAAACAAATATATTTTACACTTAAAATAGTAACAATATTTAGAATAAAAACAATAAAATAATATAGAAAATTAGATGAATATTTTTTTTTAATGTGACAACAATTGTTTTGTAGCATATATCATGAGTTAAGTTATAATTAAATTGCGACGTTTGGAGTGCTACATTTTAATGTAGAAAGAGTTGCACCTTAATTATAAAGTATAAGTTTTGTTTGGTTTATTGCTAAACGCTTGATCCAACAATTGATATACGAGTCAATGTCATGAGTTCAATTTAGGTGGGACAATGACTAAGGAGGATAATGTTGCAGATAACATCAATTGTCCCATAAAGTAGGAAAGATGGACATAAATTTTGGCTTAGTAGTGAGCGTTCAATCCAATAATACTCCCTTTAGTAGTGGTGTATATTTATAAGCTTTTGAATCTATAAGTTGAATTAAGCATCACATGGTTTTAGTTTTAGGTAAACTCAACTAAACATACCACACTCACAAAAATGTCTTTCAGGCTCTCAATTTAATTTCTTCTTCAAAGGTGATTTGTACATGACTTGATAGACTTTTTATATGGAGTTGTAAGACACACAAAGTCTTCCTTAAAAGAAGGTGTAAAACCCCTTCTAGTACATAGGGGCTTAGGGTTAACTATTGTAACTTAGGATAACATATCCCAAACAAAAGAAACCTAAAGAGAATATTCCTATACAAAGTAATATCTATGTACAAATGAGAATCACTTATTTCTTTTACATTTTTATCTTTTCCAAGAGAAAGTCTTATTGGCTTAATGAAATCTCCCTCTAAATCCTTAACCATGCTTTTTTTTGTTACAATCCCTTTAAAAGTCTTTTAGATTGCTTGGACTCTTCTCTCCCTTTCTCTAGCTTTAAAAATATAGAATATATGTTTTTTTTTTCTTTAAAATATAAATTTAAGACAAGTAGTTTGAACATAAGGTTAGTTTTAAAATCAAGAGTCTTGGTTGACAAACTATATGCACCAACCAAACAAGTTCTAGATTATTCATATTCCATGTAATGTAATGACATTATTTAGAAAGATGTATGCACTAACGAAACAAGTCTTAAACTCTTCATATTTCATAGTTAATTTTTATGAGCATGTATCCTTTGTAAAATAACTCAAGAATGAAATTGAAGATAGATTGAAGAAAAAATCTTTCAATTTTCATGAATTCTCTATAGGTATGCATATCTTTTCAATATTATCTTGAATTCTACAAATTTAAGTGCTGTTTTTTCTTTGCACTAATCGAACTCTTCATTTCTTTTATCTTCCATTTTTTGTATTTTGTTGTTCATGAGTTTTTCTTTAGGTTTTATATTTCATACTCTAAAACCGTGCCACACTAATCACATTTCATAAATTCCTAATATTTTTTATTGAATTGATTTTTGTCTGTTTTTATTACACGAATTCAATTGCTTCTTTATTTTAATCGATACAAACTTTTTATATTTTATTTTTATCTTCAATTCACATATACACACGCACACATTTACATACACATATATATAAAATACAAAATAAAATAAAAATGCTTTCTAAATATGATTTTGGTTTAGGTGATTAGATTTTCAGAAAGAAATGTGTATGAAAACAAATTTATGTGAGATTGAATAATGTGTGATTAATATCAAGAAATTATATTCATAGATATTAATTTATTTTCTAAGTATAAATTATAATTTTTTTTAATGAAATTAAATTTAAAAAACAATAAAATTGAGAATTAAAAAAAATGACATAAACAAGTATTAATGAGATGATAAATGCATTTCGTAAGAGCAATCAATTATGTTTTGTTTGTATTCAAAATATGAAAAGTCAGAAAGTGAAAAAAAAGAGTGCAAGAGTGGATTGATATCGCTTTTCATTAGCGTACACATTATAATCTTAATGGTGCCATCATATTGTTTATCTAGCAATTTCTTGGCACACCAAATAAATAACCTCAACATAACAAAATAATAAATAAAACTAATAAAGAAACATTGCTGATGAACAGGAACACAACTTCTAAAACTGGATCCGTGCCAGTGTAAGCAAATAGAAACGATGTTTTACTACTATGTGAACTAGACAAAAGGCACAAAGCAGATTAAAGCAATACACGATATAATTGCCTCCAACATTTATCATCAATTCACCACCAAATCTGAGTCAATCTATCCTTCAGCCTCACCAAGTTCAACATCTTTCAGAGGAATCTTTTCTAATCCATCCTTCAATAGTCTAATTTCTTCTTCAGTCATGCTGTTTTTGGCGTGGTGAGGTAATGCCTTCGAAGTTGGTTGCTTTTCAGCCTCAACAGCCCAACTATAAATTACCATGCCAAGAACTGCGATAATCATTCCCATGATATTCTTGAAAGTTAGCTCCGAATCAAATAGCAGCCATCCCAATGTCAGAACACATACTGTTTTCATGTGGCCTAAAACCTGGAAGGAAACGGCTGAAAAGCGTCCTATGCAAAGGTATTGGCTCACATTGCAAAATACAGCTAGCGAGCATGAAAGAATAATACATAACTGCAGAAGTTAAAGAAACAATTTAAAAGAATAATCCAACAATATTTGTATATTTGAAGATAAATACATACAGAATATGACAGATTGGTGTCAATAGGGGAAAAGGAACTTACAAGGGCTCCAGAAGAAATCTTATAGTTGGTTATCAATTTGCCACTAAGGTAGTAATCAACAAATGGACCAAGAATAAGAAGAAAAAGCGCTTGAATGGGAGCAGTTTTACTTAGCAATTCAAAAGATCCAATTGAATATTTCTTTTGAAGAGAACCTATTGACTGTCACAGAAAAGGTGAAAAAAAGAATCAGTTATTAAAATGAATAAATCCCACCAACATCACGCATAAAACACAAATTGCGTTATCTTCTGCTGTACTCATCATTTAACTATAAAACTAGTCTGATCTGATACTACAGGTGAGAGACAGGCCATTAGAAGGGGAGAACCGTGCTTAGTCACGACACCTAATGATGAGTTCATGGACAAGAAGAAAATGAGCAAGAACACACTATCTCTAGAAGAATAACAAGAAACATGATTAGACAAGTTATTTTTGCTAACAAAAATATTCTTCCTCTCTCTCATGTATTTCTTGAACTTGTTAAATGTAGGAATTTATTTCTTAATTGTAGAGGTACAAATAGTAAAAATAACATCTCAAAGTCCAAAAAAATAAAAGAAGGATTTTTTTTTATCAGCAAAATAAAAGAAGGATGGCCAAGATTAAAATAAGAAGTGCAAGAAGGAAGCATCAATATCAAGCTCAAATTGGAGCCCAATTCTAAGATGAGAATCTCGGCCAACTATAATCAACATAAGGGTAAGGAAAACATGACCAAAGGAGCGTGAGAAGCATGAGCAAGTAAGAGAAGTGTCCTTAATTTGGCCAATACGAAAATTCCTTTGTTTCATTTTTTTTAATTTCAAATTTTCCCTCCTTTTGTTTTGAAATTTTCAGCTAGGCATTAGTAGTGGGTTTTAGATCCCTCATTTACATGTAACTAAAGACACCTTTGAGTGTCATTAGGCATAGCAAATTCGGAACTCAAGCTATAAATAGCCATCACTCACATATGTAACATTACTTTGGAATATATGATAGTGTGAGTGCTATGGAATAACTCAAATCAAATTCACTATAGTAGCGTCTACCACACAAATAGAAAACTGATAGCAAAGAATCCGCAGCAAATGAAACATGTAAAAGATAAACAAGAGAAGAACAAGAAAGAATCACACACAGAAATAACGTGGTTCAATTGAAGTATTAACGAATTTCAACTTACATCCACCACAAAATTCACTATAACCAGATATTACAACTTAAATTTATCTATCAGTAAACTCACTCAACTTGCAATTATCAGTTGAATAACTCTCAATTAACGATATCTGTCTACACAGGTTCCTATTTATACAACAAAACTATTGTAGTAACTAACTTCCGTAAAACATGCCTAAACTAGTGGAGAAGCCACGTGATCAATACTTCCTATTATTGAGCTTGAATCGTCACTTAGGCAGTCTATCTAAACGATACTAGTCTTAGAAGAAGTTAATGGTCTGATGTAGACAAACAGTCTGGTGATCTTGTGCCATCAAACAATTAGAAACCTTAACAAGGTTTTACTGAACCAATCTGCACAGTGAGAACACTCTTGTGTGAGTGATTACCTACTTGGATCTTGACTTCCTAGGAGGCAAGTGACGATTCTTCCTTGAGCTTATCACGAAGATGAAGGCATCTCCATCAAGTGGTGCTCTTCTTTTCATTTCCTAAGTCTCCTCCACCTTTGTCTTTTCATATCTTGTTTTTAATTGTCTCTTGTTATTGTTCTCGTGTTCTATATTGTTTAATTCCACCATTAACGGTGTCCATTCATGTCTTATGTTTCTTTCCTTTTGTCTCTTGTAAACAAACCTTCATACTTATATGATCAATTAGGATTAAATTCATGTTCAGTAGTAAGCTTCCTAGAGAATCTTGTCATTGTTTTGTTCTTACTAAGAAAGTAAACACAAATAATTTTTTATTATCATTTCAAGTTAAATCATATTAAGAAACTTATCACTTAAATCTAATGAAGTTCTGCCCAGAACTCACCTAAAAGTGCACCAGTTCATATAAATAAAATGATGGGTGAAAAGGAAATCACAACAGAAATAGCACTCAATTTTATATCGCCAGCATATTAGAGAAGAAACATTGAATAATACTTACAATTTGCTGCAAAGATGTTGACAGAACTGCTAAACAGGCACACATGAAACCTTTCAAATTAACTTTTACATCAGTTACAGTACAAACACCAACACCAATAACCACAACCACCACTGCCATTTTCACTTCCCTTGAGTAGTGCTTATTGTGAAGTATCCATTCCATCACGCAAACCACAGGAATCATGCTCAGTTTTGATATCTGTGACCACACGTAACATGAGAAAATTAACAACTAAAAAGCAGTAGTGAAAATTCGAAGTGAAAACATGAGAATGACAAGGTGGCTATGATTTAGAATACATCAAAGGTGAGTCATGAGAATATGGGTAAATGAGTCTGTAACAACGCGACACAGACCTCCTAGTACACAATAATTGAGATGTCATAATAGTAACTCACTTGCTTCTCTAAAATGAAAAATTGAGTACAATCTAAGGTGCCTGGCCAAACTTTTTCTACTTTTTTATTCCCCTTAAAAAGAGAAGTTTGATCAAATATACAGAGAAAAGCTCTTAAAATTTTAAAAGTTTATTTTTTTTTTTATAAAAAACAAGGTGGAGAGTAGAATTTTAAAATAAAAATCTAAATAAATAGCTTATAAAATTTGCATATCTTAGCCTCTCTTTCCCTCTCATCCTAAAATAAATAAATAACTAAAATAATCAACCTGACACCATACTGTAACAAATACCGTAGATAACAGCTTTATATCATAAGTTGTGTACTACAGGCAGGAAGCCCACTAAGAAGGTCCTTCCAGTGAAAGCCTCATTTATTCCCTCCTCTTCCGAGCATTATCTTTATTATTCTCAATGTTAACTTAGACATTGGAGTAGAGCCTGGTAGTTGATTTTTCATCTCTTCTTTGCAGATCCCTGGAATACCTAAACACAACAGGTCTACATCTAAAAGAGCACTTAAAGACTAAAATTTTATGTTCAGGCCATCATAACTTTCGTCTTGCAAAACTTTCATTACTACACGTAGCAGTAAGTATCTCTTTAGATACTAATACTTCTAGGGTTGTCATTACTACTCACAGCTGCAGTTAGTTAAATCATAAATATGTAAAACCAACGACTATCAGGTAAAGGTGAAATTCCTCATTATAACTTTTCAATTGACCATGCAGGCAATCAAAATTCAAAACATACCAACTCTACTAGCAATTATATGCTTCAATTCATAGCATCAGATTCTTTAGGTCGGGTTATAATATAAGAATGGATTCATTAACACAAAGTTTCTAGTTGTATTTAGTTTTCCATTTTACTCATCAGAAGCTCCTTAAATTCACAATACAACAACTTACATATATTACACATATTCAATTCACCATTGCGAACATCTGACTGAACCACAGATTAGGCATTACACCTTCTAGAATGAAAGGCGTCAAATAATTGCCCTGCTGCATGCTTGGCAAAAAATGTATGAATGTGATGGAATGGTCTGAGTTTTATGAAGAAGGATGAGGATTCGAAAATGACTATTGGATGAAATTGTTAACAGGAAAGAAAATTAAAGTTGTACTGTCCAAGCCATGAACAAGATATATGATATCCCTATTCGCAGAAAATGTCGTCATAAAACCATACTTGGTAGAATCCAACGGAGTTGAGCATGAGGCTAAAGTTCATCCCGGTGATAGACATATTGGCAACCAGTGAGAACCAAATGAGCTCCCACAAAGGAACATGCTTTGACGCTGAGTAACCAGTAGCATTTGACACCAGACCGACGAGAGCAGTTACGGCAAAGTGGAACCCAGTCAACGAACTGGCTGAAAAAATGTAAGAAAAGAGAAGATTAGAGGGCAGGATCTCAACAAGTCACCAGCATAAACTAATAATATTAAAAGTTTGCACATAATACTTATAGAGTATAATAATCATGACAGTAATCTCCCATAAAGATAAAACTAACAATAATAATTTGAAGCTCCAATAAAATAAACAACAGTCAGTATCAAGTATAAACTAGTTTTAATAAAATGGGAAATATTTTAAAAAAAAAGAAGAAAATGGCATGGATATTTGGATCGTGACCGACAGAGGAGATACAGAAGCATAAAAATGGGCGCATCGAAGTAAGCGGAAACAGAAGATAGAAGAGATAAGAAATAAGATGGAAGAAGTTAGAGATCTAAGAGTCTAAGTCTCAGATCCAAAGATGGAGAAATAATAGTTAAGAAGAGAGAGGCTGACCAAAGGTGAAAGCATAGCCATTGTTGGACATAAGCTGTTTGTTGGCCATTATAATCCCAACGGAGCTGACAACGTTCATGGCCCATGCTCCCACATTAGATATCGATGAAGCTTTCTTTTCGCTTTCCATCTTCTATTTCAGAGGGCACCAAAAGCAATTCCGATCAATATAATTTGTATGTATATACGAGAAAGAGAAGAGTATTGAGTGGTGAAATGGTAACTGCTTTAGGAACACTAGATCTGAGGAAATACACTAGGACAAGATCTGTAAATGTACAGTGGCATAAGTTCGCTTTTCCGAATTTAAATTCAATCTCAACCTCGCTTTAATCGTGTGCGACTGGGATGAACTCAAATTATATATCAGAACAAAAAAAAAGAAAAGGAAAGCCGGGGAGGACCGTTTCGCGCTTCCACTCTGTTAATTGCAGCTCTGCCTGCGCCTATGTCTCTTTCCTCCCACAACACTCCCTTCCTGCCTCCTTCTTCACATGATTGTCTCCTAATACGTCCTAACTAAATTTGAAAATTTGCTTTATTTTTTTCTTCATTTTTTAACACATGTTAGCACATACATGGAATATCATTATATCACATTTTTATTTTTATTTTTATTTTTAATCTATAGCAATCGTTTAACAATGTGAATTGTTTTTTTTTTTATTCTTATAAATAAGATCAACATAAAAAAATTATAAGTACTTCTATTATGTAAATATAATATTACAAAAATTAATAAAAAATAATTGTTATAATGATAATTTTTCAGTATACATTATTTTATAATTCACTATAAATTTTAGTAATATGTTTTTAATTATAAATATTTGTACTAACACAAAAACGGACTAAGTAGATATGCTTTTATATTTTTTCCCAAAATAAATTCATTTTGAAAAAGGTTTACTACAATAAACTCTTTTTCATTTTAATTCTCAATGTATTCACTCCCGGATTGGATTGAATTCGATTCTTCAGGAGCCGAATTTCGATTAAATTTTTCAGTGTCGATTAATTTTTTTCAATGTATGAACAATAAATGGATATAGTTTGCGAAATAAAGTTGGATGATTTTATTTAGGTAATTTTTAAAAAAATGAGCATATTTTGAATATATATATATATATATATATGTTTTTATTATTATTAAATAATTCATTTTACAGAAAATTTTAAAAATTAATAATTAGTTTTAGTTTTAATATGTTTTTGTGATTTTTTTAATTTTCAATTTTTATTTTAAAGTTAAAATTCAACTCATAGAAAATAATTTAATAAGGAATTGGTGGTAATTATGCTTTATTTCAATTATAGAAAAAAAGATATGATACTATAGAGTGATAAGTAATAATGGGAAAATTATAATAAATAATAATAATAGTGATAAATAGTGTTAGATTAAAGAAATTTTTACAAACTATTATAGAAAAACATAATATTATATTTTGAATAGTAGAATTTGAAAGATATTTTTATTTATATTTGAAATTGTAGAGTTGGAAAGGTATTTTCAAATCCAAAAATATATTTTGAATTCTACAGTTCAAAATCTTAAGTGCCATCTTATCTTTTTCAATCTTGAATGATTCAGTTATATGTTTTTTCGTAAGGTGAAAAACCAACAACCTTGTGATGAGGCTCCTCACAAAGTGTACTCTTTTGTTGGTTTTTCCTTTGCAACCGTGGAAACAACTCTTTACATGTAATAATATGACCTTTGTTCAATCCAACAAATAAACCCACACTAGGTGGTTTGGGAGGCATTTCCCTCTCTTTCTGGATGAAGGCTTCAAAAAATCTAACATTGCGGTGAAAGAGGAAACTCAAGGTTACAAAAAGAAAGCTTGTATAACTCAAGGTTACTTTTTAGATTTTTCATAAAAAGTATGGAGGTTCATGAAGAAGCTATGGAAGTGCGCACGCCTAGATTAAATGATAAATCAAAGACCTACATATTTGGATTTTAACAAATAAAGTATAAGTCCCAATGATCATAATTTTGTTCATACTTCAAAGTTTTACTTATAGATTATTGGACTAAAATCATGAATAAATCTACTATTTTAATTGAGATTCATCTAATTGAATTTATTTTGGTACAAAACGATTTGATGGTTCGTTTCATAGAAGTGTCTCATTAGACTATATGATATGATATAACTGCGAGTGAGCCGAAACATGTGAAAGTGCAAATTGTTTCTTTGGACCAAAACGGAAAACGAAATCTAAGATAAAGAATTAGAGAATTAAAATCTGCAAATATGTCAAAAAAATCTTTTACAAGGATATTCTCTCGAATTTTTGAAATTGAAAATCTCTTGTTAAACACTTATAAAACAAAACAAATCTTCTTCGAAGATATTATTTAAGAAAATCTTCTACAACAACATTATGTCATAATAAATACACAAATCTAAACGGAGTTTGGAAACATAATATTTGAAAGAAAAAAGCGAGAACAAAATCTAGGACTGATTGTGAAAGAAAATATCAACGTAGTAATTTGAAATAAAGAAATGAAAGATTTGATAATTGTGAAATATATTTTGATTTTGTGCAAAGAAAAGAAGATTATAAAAAAATGCTTGAGTCGCATTTTTGGTGTGTCTAATATTCTTTTTGGTATGTTTTTACTCATGTTGTTTATACTCTAAAATTAAGTTTGATTCTTTATTTTACAAATGTAATTTCCATGCATAAACTGATATGATTGATTTTTGTTTAATCCACTAGCCATATTATCCTACCTTCATGATAATCCACTTGTTAGCTTCTCGATTCTATACTCTTTTTTTTTTTTGTTTTTAACCCTCACTATAAGCCTAAATCGAAAAAACTGTGTTTATCCATGTCTCAAAAAATAAAGAAGCTTTGAAATTGTTTTGAATACAAGTTCTTCAATAAGTGAAAGTGTACCTCATTTTCATAGTTAAAGAATAAAAAAAAAAAAGAGAATAAAGAACAAAAGGGTAGACCGTCAAATGTGTTACACGGTCTACTACATGAAAGAGTTGTATTGAAATTTTAAAGATTATACGCTGTTTGCACTTGTTTTAGTAATGTTTCAGTGGCTACTTGTTTTGCAAACAAACTTTAAGCAAGTGAACTATTAAAGATCTCGTACACAATATTTAATCAAAACCAAGATCATACTTGGCACTCGAGCATTGGAGGGGTACGTGACCCAGCATGAATAAAACTAAGACCCAAACATATATATCATGTGTTGAATTTAGTTATTACACAGGAATCCCTTCTAAAATGGACTCACACTACCTCTTATGAAACTTAATGTAACCTAAGTGCAGGCACCCCAACAAAATACACTATTCAAAATACATGGCAACCAATCACGGCCAGCTGGCAGTGAGAACACTACTTTAAAATATCTTCCCCTCATCTATGTATAGAATTATTAAACATGCAAAACCACACTGCACAATGCGGTCCCCGCCGAAAAGATGCCATCTCCAGCACATAGAGGCATATTCGACAAGAGTGATACATACAATAACACACCCTGATACAGGCACATTCCACACGAGAGATACATACCTCTCCCCCCAAAAAAAAACTGCACACGGGATATCAAATTCAATCCTTGCTGGTTGTTGTAGGTCTCTGGGCACCCGGTGGGGCGGTTGGCCTAGGAAAGTTATAATCAAATTGCATGCCAGCGAAGTGCGGGGCCTCCACGTAGGGGCTCTACATTCATTTGTATCAAAACAAGTATAACATGTCACTCTAAATATTTACATTCAAATAAATCAAATAGAAAGAAAACCTAGCCTAAATTGTATAAAAATATGACAGTATTCTAGCCAAATGAAAAGAAAGAATTAAAGGATCAGCGTGAAATGTTGCACCTGGGATGCAAATGAAGCATCACTCGAAAATTCAGGACTTGAAGATTTGGGTGATGTACTGGGAGAACAAGCATCATTGCTGGTTTCACTTCCATTCAACTTGTGCACTGCCTTATTTGGTACACTTTCATTGTCGTTTCCATTGGCTGACTTAACCCTCTAAATTGGAATCGTGAATTCAGAATCATTTTATAATCAGTATACAATATTGCTAAAATTATATGAAGAGTAGGGAAAGAAAAACCACCTGGAAGATTTTACCAAGAGTTTTCAACCCTTTAGCTCGAGCACGTAGTTCCTCTTTCTTGACACTGTTGTCTTGAAGAACCTAAAGCGAATCACACACGATCTAAATTAAACATAGCCAGCCCCTAAATCTACTTTATGCAACTAAGTGACATTGGCCTAGAAAAAACAACCATTTGACAAACACGGGAAAGAGTGGCTTCAATGTCCGCCACATTAAGCTTCCACAAAGAGTCAATCATTAATTTCTTGTGAGATTGCATGTATTCTTCAAGCTCCTCTTCAGTATAGTCCCCTTCTGAACTGAGTTGCTTTTTCATATCCTCCTGCAATTGGATTAAAGCAATTGCCCCTACAACCACAGCAAAGAAAAAAACATTATCAACCTCCTGCGCAATGTTTTCACATTAGCAAGTCCCGAGAGCCAAAACAAAACAGGTAAGTAGTTAGAGACAAATACTAATCATTCAGTATCACAGACCAAATAAAAGCCTTGATATGGGGCTTATTCGGGAGAAAAAAATATACCAGTACAAATGAAAAAAAAAAAGGAAAAAAGAATCTCTAGTTAAAAGAAGTGGAAGAATATAACGTCCAGCTCCCAGGATCAGAAGGAAGAATTATGAAAGAGATTAATAATTTCTAACAGACACTACAGAGAGGCTTGCACACGAGTACTCTTATTTATAATGAAGATACAATACTAACCAACAAAATCAATACCTAATAAAGTGAAATATTTGGTAAGATATTTCCTTATCAAATCATACCATATCTCTCTATTTAATGTAGCCAACTTACATCTCTAACACTCTCCATTAGGAGGAGCATATATATGTCATTTAAGTCAAACTTGTTATGAACACAGTAGCCCTTGAGGGATTTAGTGAACATGTCTGCAAGTTGGTCACCAGAGTTAACAAAGATAGTGATGATTTCTCTTGAAAGCACATTCTTTCTCCCAAAAAATGACAGACGACATCTCTGTTAGGTCCATTCACAGAAAGACTGGATCTTACTCAATGTGAATAGAAGCTTGACTGTTGCATACGAGTTTCTTGACTGCATTCAAATTTTCATTGTTGGAGGAGTTGCCTAAGAAGGTAATCTCATAAGCAGCTATTGCATTGCATGGCAGTCAACTTTAGCACTGGAACTAGAAACATTTTTTGCTTCTTGCTCCTTTAGGGGGATCAAGTTTCCTCTGATTAGAACATAATATCCAGAAATGGACTTCACGTTTGATGGTGATCCAACCCAATCGGTGTCAAATATGCAATTGCCTTTGTCCTCATATATTAATCCATGGCTTGGTGCATTTTTGTGGTATCGAAGGAGTAGAAACTTTCCAATGACTATCACATGGACCCCTTCAAGAATTGACTAATCACACTAACTGGAAATGTGATACTTGGCCTCATGATATTCAAGTGATTAAGCCTTCTAAGTTGTCTTAAATAGAATTTATTGTAAAGTTGTTGTGTGCTTCTTATTGTACCTAGTTCCTAGATATATCTTTTCATATTCTCTTCTCTTTCTCTCATACATTGTAGTTGATGTCATGTCTCCAAAGTTATTAGAAATATGAGATCCTAAGAAAGGGAAATACACTCTCTAAAATTCATGCTCTATCTTTTGTATTTTTCTCAAGTTATTCATTTATTGTTCGTAGTCATCCGCCACCTGCCACTGTTTGTCGACACTTGGGTCTTATGCACCTCGAGGAGCGTGACATATTGTAAGAGAATGGGTCACACCGAAGAGAATTATTACTCCTTACATGGCTTTTCTGTCAAGGCAGCCAATATTTCAAAATCTAAAGATTCTAAGCCAAAGTTCTTTAATGAAGAATATAAAAAATATCTGAGGTTGAAGTCCGATACCCAAGCATAGTCTTTCACCCATTCTATTTTTGTCAAAAGTTTGCATTTATCAAGCCTTGGAGTGTCAAAGTTCATGGATAATTGATTCAGGTGCTTCTGATCACATTTTTGGTAATGCTTCCTTATTTTCTTCTATCTCTCACCCTAAAATTTCTCATGTTATTACTTTAGCTAATGGATCAAAACTTACTTCTCAGGATGTTGGTCAAATCTCTCCTTAAACCTAAAGCATGTTCTCCTTGTCCCTAATTGCCCTTTTAACCTAATTTTAAAGCACATTTAGGATTAAAGCACAAGTGAACCAAATACCTTTGTGAAGTACTAAAGGAAGTTCAGGTGCAAGCAACAATGGTGGAAGCAATTGATGATGTTGGGGGATTTGTTAGAGGTGGTGTCAATTGAGTATGTGTTTTTCATGCGAGTAGTGTAGGAGGTTAAGGAATAGAAAGTGATGCTTGAACAAGAGTAACAACTCGAACTGGAAGTTTAGGTCAAACCTCTAGAACATCTTCAAAGCTGGAAGAAAAGAAAAAAGTATTTTTCAAAAGAAAGTCATAGACCGGACATTATTAAGGTTACAGAGAGAAACATTCGTAGCTCAAATTAACCAAGAAAAATATATTTCAAGGAATTTGAAGATAATGTATTTCTACCTTGAGTGAGATCATGAAAAAAAGATGTATTCTTAAAGACTTGTAAGGGAATAGGATGAAGATTCAATAGAAATCTGATTATTTAGAAACGAGTAGGGCATGAAGTTAATCAAATGGCAGGTAGTAGGAATTATATCCCCTGAAAATGTTGTGGGACATTATTATGAAGGGTTAGTGGACTGTGCCATAGCAATAACAAATGAGGCAACCTCATTGGTTGCACAAAGCTGGAGAAACTCATGATATTTCGTGGTAGAGATAGTAATATCTAAGACTAAGCAGTGACTTAGGCTACATTGACTAAACCTCACTGCTCCCTAGCTTTGATTTGATACTTTGCTTCAACATGTCCCCTATTCTTAGAGAAGTTGCAAACAGAAAACGTCCACGACCACCACATCCTCCACAATAGGATAAGTGTGAGACAAGGGCAAGAATCCCAACTAGAAGTGGAAGATGATCCAAAAGCATGTAAAGTTAAGAGACGCAACAACTGCTTTTGGACTGTCACTGGTGGGAGCAGTGGGTCCCGATAAATCTGATTTTGATTTGAAGCAAGATCAGGTGGAAGTCCAACAAACCGTGAAGAATTGTCCATATTGATTGTGAAATGTAATACAGATAGATCATCCATTTGATTGATAAAACTCACAAGCAGATCCAAAATACTTTGTTTTTCCTTTTTTACATGAAAGCATAGGTTCACTTTTTTACCAAAGCCTTTATGGGTGGTCAATTCAATCCACCAAGTCTAAAGAAACACCCAACATCCAAAATAAGAGAGAGAAATACAGATATTATATGAAGTTATCACATGATTAGCACCAAGAACCGTATCACAGCTCAGAGAGGCTTTAAAGTAAAAGTTGCTCACCTGTTGCTGCTGTAACTTGAGATTTAATAGAATGCCCTTTGTTTCTAAACCACTCAGCAATAAAAGGCACACCCAAATAAATTGCTTTCTTCCCTAGCTCTTTTGCTGCCTGCCTTGCGTATATGTAGCCAATGGTATTCAACATATCAATCCCATAAGCTGTATAATAACAACTGAATAATTCAGAAAAAGCAACAGTCCTGGTAATGTTATTTTGATATTCAAACACTCAAGATTAGACAAATGATGTAAAGTCAATCTTTTAACCATATCATTATTTGTATACAATTAAAGCAATAAATTTCAATGACTTCTACAACCACAGACTGACATGTGACCTTAAAAAGCATCAAAATGAGATGTAATGTAACCATGAATTGATAATGTAATTTTGCAGCTATATAATGTTTTCATCCTCATGTCTGCATGCCTGGAATTATTCTTAGGGAACAGTACCTGCATTGGATAGCCGGGCTACTTCAGCTTCTGCATGATTTAAAAACTCCTCTTTGTTTCCTTGGAGATATTGGTTGAGTCTATTTTTCAATATCTCTGCAAGCTTTTCTTCTCTTTCCTTTTGAACAACCTGTAGGAAGAACAAATCTGTCAAAACAACAATGAATAAACTACTGCACCTAAGACAGGATAAAGATTTAATTTCTTCAAGATGGCCATGTCAAACTTTTGGAAATAAAAGAAAGATGAACTAGCTATTGCTCACATAAAACTTTTGTTGTTGAAAGAGAAAATTAAATAAAGTGCAACAGATGTCAAAATTGGGTATCTGAAACACTCCTCTCAAGTTGGAGCACAAAAGTCGTATATACCCAACCAGTTACAAATATGATCGATCCTTGGTCCTTTTAGAGACATTGGTGAATATGTTAGCCATCTGCTCACTACAGTTGACAAATCTAGTGGTGATGTCTCCACACTCCAGTTTTTCTCATATGAAATTATATGAAAGTTAGGATTACAAATGTGTAATGCTACTTGGTTGTCACATTCAAGGTGCATTTGGGATTTTTCTATAAATTTAGCTCTTCAAGAAGTTGCTTTAGCCATATGAGCTCACCACAAGTGACTAGTGTCATTGCCTTGCATCTTGCTTCTGCAATTGTTCTTTCAACAACATTTTGTTTCCTACTTTTCCACGATATTAAATTACCCATAACAAGAACACGGTACCATTAAATGGAGTGTCTATCTCTTGGTTACCCTATCAAGTCAGCGTCATAATACCCAACAATTTGAGTATGTCATTATCCTCATAAATGAGGTATTTCGTAGGAGCCTTCTTAATATACTTTAGGATCCGACAACTACATCCCAAAGATTTCACGAGAATTTGAAAATTAACTTACAACATTCACTACAAAAGTGATGTCAAGACAAGTCATAGTGAGGTAATTTAATTTACAAACTAATCATTTGTATCTCCCATGATCAAAAAGTGCTTCTCCTTGGTCAAGTACAAGTTTGACACTCGAATCCATTAACGTGTTCACAAGCTTAACTTTTATCATCCGTGCTTCTTCTAAAATGTTGTGTTTCTTCTAAAATAGTGAGAGGATATTTTCTCTTATATGTGACCAAACCATCCTTGGATTGTGTCACTTTTATTTGGAACTTTTGAGCAAGATATTATTTTAGTTGTACAATACCCTACTTATTACTAGCTATAATAACAATGTCATCCACATTTACAATGAAATAGATACAACCTTGGGAAGAATGACGCTAAAACAAAGAATGGACATCAATTTGTATCATTCCAAACTACTAGATGACAGTCTCAAAACTTTGAGACCATGCACGGGGTGATTGCTTCAGGTCATATAGGAACCTATGCAGACAACATAATACCATATTAGACAACTCCCATTGCGCAACAAATCAAGAAGATTGCTCTGTATAGATTTCTTCATTAAGATCACAATGTAGAAATGCAATTTTAATGTCAAGTTCAAACATAGTCCACTAGTGAACAATTGCAATGGAAAAGAGAAGCCGAATAGATGTCATTTTTGTAATAGATGAGAAAGTGTTAGTATAATCTTGGCAACATATTTTTGTGTATTGTGTATCCTCTGAAAATGACTTGAGCTTTATAGCGATCAATATTACCATCAGGTCTTGTTTTAAGAGTAAACAACTAGTGACACCCAACAATTGATTTGCCATCTGGAAGATGAACCAACTCCCAAGTACCACTACTTTGAAGGGAACACATTCATTGATGATCACTTGTTGCCGCTCTAAGTGAGATAAAGCTTTATCTAAAGATTTAGGAATAGGAATAGAAGATAACAAGTACAATGTATGGTAGAAAACTGATGATAATTGAGGTTTGTATAGTGTGGAGGAGGGTTATGGGTAGAATGTATACCTTTTTAAATAGCAATAGGCCAATCATTTTTGAAGGAGACCAAACCCCATACAGGAGATGGTGTCAGGGAAGGATTAAGCATGACCTCTATATCATTATTCATCAAAGATGGATCCCATACTAGAACTTCAATAGGTCGTGAAGGGTGTTGATATACCTAAAGGTATTGGAGAAAAATCCCGAGTTATGATAGAGTCATTTGGTGGTGATGAAGAAAGATTGACATGTTAAGACCCCAGACGATCTACACCCCATTGGACGGTCTGATGCTAGTAGACCATCCATATGTTTTGATGATAATAAACATTCTATGTGTATTATTTATTTAAATATGATTATTTTATATGGATATACTAACATGTGTTTTTGTTCAGTAGGAGGATCTTATAGATCATTCAATATCTATAGAAAGTCTCAACAATAGACGATCTAATAGACCATACAAAATGAAAATTATGAATTAAGAATGATAACTAAGCCCTTACGATCAAGTTTTTATAGATAAACATTAACCATTTAAAATGTTTTCCAAATGACTATGAAATCTATAATTAAAAATGGTTTATGATCAACAGTCTAACAACTTCTTAATAAGGAAACTAGTGCAGTTATGCATATTTGTCTTGATTACATTCAATTGCCATATATTCAAACATCTTTGAATTGTTTCCTTAAGCAGTTTTGAAGAAGCCCGTCCTGAAGAATCAAGATGAAGATTTGTTGTGAAGATAAAGCAAATATCAAGAAAAGCCTCAACAGTCAAATTGATCAAGCCTATATAAAGCAATAAAATTGAAGAAAACACAAGTGCAATACAAGACTATCTATCTTTACTTTCTAAGGTGTCGTTTGTGGGCGTGTGCAAAAGACTTGTAATCCTTTACTTAGTGAATTTTTGTCTTGTCAGCTTTGATTGTACTGTTTGTCTTCTTTTATTTTCTTGAAAGGCCTTAATCTTAGAAGGAGATTAAGACAGGTTAAACCAAGAGTGGTTGGTGTACTCTCTGTAACATGGAGAGGTTTGTGTACTTCTGATAAGCACTTCTGATAAGCTGGAGAAGGTGTAATCCTTTTTTCTTTAGTGGAACCTCTTAAGTTGTCTGCTTAAGGAGAACTAGACATAACATGTTGTGGTGTGGTTTGCTCAATTTGATACTAGATGGTATAGTCTAGTCTGTTGTGAGAAGGAGTCTACATACTCTATTCAACCCCCGCTATAGAGCCAATTGTTCCAACATGATGGTGGTAAGAAAGTGACTACATATGTCGTCACTCGAATGAACAACTGTATAATACGGAATAGACTTAAAGAAAGGGGCATTAGCAAAGACAAAATACATATGAAGATCAAGAGAGAAACGTGTAAATTCGTTCTGAGACCAATGGTATCTCGTGAAAAATCGTGTTTCCGAAACAACATGGTGTTTTATATTGAGAAAAAAAGGAAACAATATAAGAAATAGACATTTGATATCCTCTAATAACAAAGATATTATATGAGAATAAATAAAAGTGTTCCTAATAATACATATATAATCTAGATACTCTTGATTAATAGGATTAGTTCCTTATTTATATAACTATAACACAAACTATACAACAAGCTTTGTTTTATATAGGTTGATTGCAATATAAAAATAAACGAGATTGTATTCTTATATACATGATATCATGGTTTTCAAACTCGTAGGTTAAGTCGAAAACTTGGACGAGCTTGAGTTTAGTCTATGTGTAAACTCCCATGTAAACTTGATTATGAAGTAGACTGGAGCAAACTCACAAGTTAACTATTGAGTTAGCGAGTCATTGTGAGCAAAAAAAATCATTCAAAATGGCACCAATGACATTGTTTAATCATGACTAAAGATAGCAAAATAGAATCACAAGTAGGGTTTCTTCCCTAATTTTTTCAATTACTAAGTCTACTTATAAGTAAGGTATTTTTGTGTTGTCTCTTAAGATGGCTGATCTAGTTGTACTAGTTGCTTTATAGCTTCTTAGATTCTTTCATTGATCCTACCATAGTATTTGAGACCCTCTCTAATGTCCATGCCCTTGAACAAAATTAGACTTGCGATTTGATTTCTCTACTTAAAGGTAAAGAGTAAATAGTTTTACACTATGAAGGTCACCCTTGATAATTTAGCAGTCCACTCAAGCCTGTTTGGCTGCTAAGTATGGCATTACTAGCCTTTCTTTATGGTGACATGAAAAAAGTGTATAGAGTGCATACATTAGTTTGTTGCTAAAAGGGAGAGTAGTATTGTAACATAGAGAAGACTGCTATTGCGAAAATTAAATACAAACTAAAAATCCAGTGTTATAAATTAGTATATACAAATTGGAGAGTGAAATTCTTAGGCCATGTTTGATTTCTTTCTCTCTTTTTGGTTTAAAAATTGTTTTCTAAATAAATTCACCCACTCAACAAGTGTATCCACAATGTATTAACTTCTGAAAATTGTTTTATCTCATTCTCTTCCTTTTGTTTTTTGGTCCTAGTGCTAGAGTGTGGTGGTGGTGAGGCATAGGCTGCATGATTTTGGAGAAATTTATGATTTTAAAAACCAAGAACAGTTACTGAAAATAGAAATGTCTTAATCACAAAATTAGACATTTACAACATTCTTTTTTCTCTCATTTAGATGTGCATTTAACAAACTATCCTCACAACTAGTTAAGTTAACTAATCAAAATTTCTCTCATCTAAAACCACAAGCCTTTAATCTTTATGTACTTGATCTTCTTAATCACCTATAATTTTCAATCTACCATCTTCTATTTCTATGTCAATTGAATTTCAATAATTTGTCAAAAGAATTTGACAAGCTTTTAAAAATAACCTCATATAACAATTTACATTGTTCATTGCATATCTATAACAACGTATATATTCAACTATAATTACTTATATCAAATCTAATTATAACATAATGTGCAGATTAAAAAAGATTTATTAATTTACAACTTTAATATTATAGAAAAATAAACATCTGTCTTGTTCAATGCACAAATTAAAACATTATTGTCAAGCTCACAATTCAACTCCTAAGAGTTTATGCTTTTAGGTAGAAAAATTGAGTTGACTCGTCAAACTCTATTGTGGGCTCTGGCCAACTTGTATTAACTTTTGAATCAAAAAGCAATTCAACCAGTCTAAAATCAAATATAATCTAGGCCCCCTCAATTAACCACGGCAATAGTGTTTTATTCTGTTGGTACACCCTTTCTAAAGTCAACTAATAAAGCTTATATCAATTACACAAATTGATCAAATTCACACCAATATATCTTCTGCAAAACGAGTTGAAGTTCAGTTGTAGCATGAAGTTTTGTTACTATCAAACCATCAATAACTTGGCATCCTTCTTTTGTCATTATAATGATTACAAACCCCACATCAATTGTTAACCCCAACATCACAAGAACCCACTGTTGTGAAGGAGAAAGGATGCCCACAAAATAAAGGGCTTCAGACAAACAGTAAGAAATAAGCTATTACGTCTTAATATGGAATACTTTCAAGAGAATCACTATTATATCCTTCTAAGATACCATGTTGAAACACAAATGTAAGTATAATTTGCCACATTTTAATAACACCAAGGCTAGACCTTAGTTTTGGAATCAGAATCAGATGTCAAATTGTCATTTTTACAGGGATGCAAATCTATGTGAGTGCAGTTATGGATTGTGATAAGATTTTTAACTTTTATTTGAATGTTATTATAGTTTATTTAAATTATTTTATATTACGTAAATTCTTACTAAGTGCACATTCCCTAACAATCTAGGAGCAAAAAACCAACATAATAAAGAAAAAAATGAAAGATGATGACGAAATTAATAGAAAAAGAACATAACTTACGGGAAAAAAATTGCAGAATGTGAATTGAAAACATGTGAAAAAGCATAAAGAAATAGAGGTCAAAACGTGTAATTTTTTTGTAACAGTCAAGGAATAAAGGATTGAAACCTATTATTATGTTTCTAAAGCAAAAAATGCATTAGAAAATTTGCCAAAAAAACCCTCAACATTTTTTCAGAGGTAAAAATGGGATTTTGTAGCTAAAATCGTGGTAGCACTGCGAAAAAGCTGTTGTTTTGCCCACTATTGCATCTGCAATGGCCGCTAATGCTAATGAATCTGTCACTACCGATCTGTCACAGTACACTATTGACTACTATGATGGATATAACTATCTATCAACAATATAGGGTTAAAATTGTATCAATAATCATGTCATTGGTGTCTTTTTGTAAAAAATTTAATGCGATGAAGCAGTTTGGACAAGTTTAGAGCCACTTCTTTGATAGGTAGATTTTGAGGATTGACAGATGACTATGGTTTTGATTATTTTGTCCAGCTATACTACAATTTGGACTTTTAAAGAAGCAATTTTGACAACCTTGTTTTCTTCCATCCTTGTTAGGGTGGCCCTATTTTTGTAGTCATGCATGTGAATGACAGTACCATAATATTATTTCTGTAAGTAACAATTGGGATTCAAATATTGTTGTGCAAAGCAACAACCAAGGTTATCAATAGCTGATAATGGCCAATAGCTGTGAGCAAAAAATCTGTCCTATAAATATGGTAGAAGCCATGGTGGACTGCACACATGTATATAAACTAAAAAAAAAACAGCAGAAATTGGAAATATATTAAAACCAATATAAAACTAAAATTCATAGCATTCATCAAAGTCTCAATCCCATGATTGTCATCACATAACAAAAAGGCAATACTAAAAACCAAAATGACTCATTACAAACTAATCTTCATCCTCATCCCCCTTTTCTAACCCAATATAATCATTCTCCTCATTATCCAAAGAGACATATCCTTCATCTTCCTCTTCTGATATTTCCAAATTATCATTTGGCAATCCTACTTCTAGTTCTTCTTTCTCACAACTATCTTCTACAGATTCTTCAACTACAACCATTTGTTCCTTCCTAGTTGAAGAAATCTAAAAACAAAAAAAATAATTCTGAAATTTAAAAGAAAAAAATTACAGAAAGGAAAAAACATAGCACTAAATAGAAATAGATGTTTTGTAAAAAGGAAGAAAAAACCCAGAGAACTGTAAAAAAGCAGATAACCAAAATGAAAAAACTTTTGTAAAATAGAGAAAAAGAGAGTAAAAAAATATTACAGTAAAATACAAAGCACCAAATAGAGAAGGAACATCTGTAACAAAAGAGGAAACGAGAGAAAAAAACAATTAGAGAATGTAAAAACAGAACCAAATAGAAAACAGAACATGGCTAAAAAGAGAAAAGGAGAGAAACAACTGAAATGGAGAACTGAAAAAAAAAAAATAACACACAGCACGCTATGAAGAATGTACAAAAAGAAGAAGAAAAGAGGAAAAGAAAAAAGAAACAGACTCAAGAATAAAAACAAACAAACAGGAAGAAAAAAAAAACGAATTAATGAGTCTTAGGAAGAAGTGACCATAGCTCACGTAGCCTGCATTGTTCTGGACACTGGCAAGTTGTTGGTAGGTTGCCAGCGCAGTTAACAAAATAACTATGAGAAGGAGAAGACTGCACTATGGTTCTCTTGAGTTTAGTATTGATGGCAGTTTCAGGGTAGAGCAAACAGTTGAGGGTGTTTGGCTTTTTGGGTTGTTTGAAAATTGGCCAAACTACACCCCAAAAACATTTTTTCACCATGGGTGCCACGAACCACAGCGATGCCATGTCCATGGCAAGCACCACGACAGAAATGTCAGAGATATTTATGTACAAATAGTGGATGGTAACGGTTGCCAATACGACACGCCATACTGTTATGGCTGTGCCATCTGGTATTTAACAACACTGGCAATAACCAAGCGGCTATTCATAGTGCCTCTAATCCTAATTTTCACCAAAGAAGCATATGAAGGCTGATTGTCATTTTGGGAACAAGAATTCAACAGGGCCTTCTAGTAACTGGATATAGGCAAAACAGAGAAAAACTTGTGCCCATCTTCACCAAATACTAAACAAAAATAGAACATTGTTACTAGCTAACATCTACTCTCCTAGCTTTAAATGTTAAAATAGTTACCAGATTATTGTGTTATTAGGTAGCACCTCTTTCTTATACAAGTCCTAATATCTCATTATAATTATAGAGGAAAGAAAACTAACAGTATAGAGTTAGTAATTCCTATTCTTATTTTTTTATAGTAGTGTTGTTAATCCCCCCAGCAATACTGTTGAAACAAAAACTCAGACATAGAAATTGGGAGAGATTGCTTTGTGAAGTTTGCATATCAGTAGCAACTAGTTAGTAATTATCCTAACTAGTTGCTACTGATATGCAAAAAACATGACTAGACTATTGAAGTTATAATTAGTTAAAACAAAAAACAATTAGGCAAGACTAGACTATTAGTGTGTTATAACTAGTTAAAACATGCATGGTCACATTAAGAATCCTATGATAACTAGTGAGAGGTGATGTGTATACACAACAATAAATAAGTGTCACAAAGCAAAGCAGTTTTTATTTATGTTAGAAATATTCCAAGATTTTTAGATATTTCAAGAATGCAGTTTTTTATATAGATATTTCTTATATTTCTAACAAGACACGAGCATATATAGAAAAAGAAGTCAGAAAAGAAAAGAATGCAGTTAGAAGAAAGACTATATCATTATACCCTCATTTTCTCTTGCAACTTTTTAGTATCAAATTGTTCTCCTTCAGTAAAAATGTCCATTGAAGCCATTGATGCCATGGCTAACTGGCCTATATATTCCTCAAAAAGCTCACTACCGAAAAGCATTGCAAATATTGCTGCAGGATCAATAATTGCTTCTCTGAAAAGAATGAGTAAAAGACATAAATTAGCACAAGAGAAATGATTTTATAAAAAAAATGCTGTAAAATTCATTAATAAGATTACAAATTTCCACTTCCTATCATGTTTGATATTCAACTATTAATTAATATCTTAATTTAAAAAAGGAAACTGACGTTGAAATTCCTGATTTTCCATGAGCATCATAAGCTTGCCTTTGACCTGGGTCACTCAGTACTTGGTAAGCCTCACCTAAAACCTAAAAAACCAGAGTATCAAACATGTAGGGAATAACTATTTAACAATATTAAAATTCTAGCTCTACATACATAATATATAATAAAAAACAGTTGAATTAAGAATAATGGTATTAACACATCATGATATTACCTATTTTTTTGAAGACATGTTTGACACATGCAATGGGAAAATTGACAATAAGAGACAGCAGAACAATATAAAACTCCATAAAAATTATAAGCATTTGGTGGTGTATATGTTCATATTCAACAAGGCAAATTCCAATATGCTGACTGGTACTAGAATGGAGAATTCAAGTTATGTGATGTTTTAACATAACATGAACTTGAGAAAAATGGTTGTTGATTTAATGATCACATCGTGAAGAAAAATAAGTTAATGTTGTTAATTTAGTTAGGTGAGGATTCACTTACTCCGGGTGCAAGGCTAGTAGTATATTTAGATCATTAAATAGTTAGAGAGGAAAATTATTTTCACACAATTAACTAGGCAATCCGGGTCGGATGGCATTCAGTACCCTTAAAATTTAAATAGTCCTAAACTGAAATACAATATTCTTGCCTGAAAATTTTGTGCAGCAAGAGGGTCATTTGGGTTTTTATCTGGATGCACCTGCCTTGCCTGCACATAAGGTATTGAAGAAAAGGTATAAATAACATAATCAAACCACTTGGTTTTGTTTTAAATTTAGGTAATAGATAATAACCATCAAAACAGTATGAAATTATATTCAGATTTCCAAAGTCAGACTGCCATTGGATGTACAAGCATTTCAACTTCATTGTACATAAGCTTAGTTGGTATTATATATAGAGAAAGCAAACATCACGAGTGAACAACTCATTTTGAATTCGACAAAATGGACAGATCCAGCCATAGGACATACGCATCTGCTATTTTCTGTCTATTTAAACTGCTAAGTGGGAACAGACGGATCTATTGAGGTTTAACATAGCTTGCAAAGTAAAAGAGTTACGTAGCTCAGCGTAATACCGTATAATCGGGTCAAATAATCAATTTATGAGTTGCATTATTGGATATGAAGAGAGAACAAATACGCGAACAAGAATAAAGATCGAAAAGCTAGAGTGTTACCTTCATGTAATAGGCTTTCTTAATCTCTGCTTCGGATGCCGTAGGGATGACTCCCAGCACGTCATAGTATTCGGTCTCCTTCACCATCTCAAAGCCCAGTTGATTGATCTTCCAATGAGAAAAACCCTCTCCGCCTCTTCTGGTTGTTCTGGACTTCGGAATCCCGGGGACGTTGACTGCGGCAACCGCGCAATTCTATGTGTGAAGCCCTGCCTCCCGGTGGTTCCGACTTTTTACCCTTCCAATCAAAATAGCGTAGCAAGTCCTGATAAATAAAATAACATAACATAAACCATTTATTAAAAAACAAAAAATAAAAAACAGATTCGTGGATAAACACAAGCTCGGTCAAAATATGAGGGCATAATGGGTAAATGAATTTAGAAATTTTAAAAAATATGTTTTTATCTTCTCATTCTAAAATATTATCTTAGTCCTTTCAGCTTTTGGAGACTCTTTTCTGGTCTTTTGTATTTAAATATTGTCATTAAGATTCTTTAACCTTACAACATTTACAAATTTTATACGGCTAATATTTTCCATTTTACAATAATTAATTTTATTATAACAACCAATAAATAATAGTTTTAATTTAATATAAAATTTGAATTAAATCAAATCAATGTGTTCGCTTTAAAAAGAAATTTAATTTTAACTATTTCTCAAAATTAAAAAAATTAAATAAATTATTAGAGAAGTTAATCTTAATTATTACTTTTAATTTTTTAATTTAAAAATATATTTTCTTAAATATTTAAGAGTTTTGTCATAACTAGTTTTCAAAATACCAAAGGTTTAGAGATTGAGATTTAGAGTTAATAATTTAAGATTTATAAAATTAAGATAAGAGGTTTAGTGTAAATGGATAGAGTTCATGGGTTGAGTGTTTATAATTAGAGGTTTCGGATAAGGCACGGGATTTTGGATCTACGGTGGTTTGTGGTTAAGGCAATTAGTTCCTGCACGTACACCCAATTTCACTATGAAAAGACGAAAATACCCTTAAATAAATAGGGTTATATATTATGCATATTTTTTTTTGGAATGTTTTTGGATTTTTTTTTTCCGGAATGAATTTTATGTAATACGGATTTTTTTTATCCGAAATGAGATTTTGAATTTTGAATTTTGGATAAACTTTTCCAGAATGTATTATTTTGAATTTTGGATTTTCATTTTTGGAATAAAGGTATTTTCGAAAATAAAAAATTATGTTGGTGCAGGTTAAAAATGATTGGGTGTAGAAAGAACTTGCCTGTGGTTAAATGTTGAGAATCTTGGGTCTGAGTTCAAGATTCCAGCTCAAGGTCCAATATCTGAGGTTTTAGGTTTCAGGTTGGTGGTCTGGTTTAGGACAATTTCTCCCTGTACCATATCAATTTCAACATGCACCTAATCTCTTATTGAAAATGATAAAAATAACCTTACACAAAAGAAGAGTGTAAATAAAAAATACTTCCAAAACCTTTTATTCAGAAATATTTTGGATTTCGATTTTTAGAACACATTTTTTAAGCATGCGGTCTTGTGTTTAGGGTTTTTTTGGGAGATGGTTAATGTTTGAGACTGTTTCTTCCTACACCTTCATATATTCTTTTCCCACCTCCATAAACTTTTTGATATTCCAAAAATGTTCCTGTGTAATATTTTGGATTATGTAATCCGAAAGTCCTTTTCTAAATCCCTAATTAGCTTTTGGAATATGTAATTTGAAAACATTTTTTTAGATGTATGATTAGTTTATAGATTACATAATTCAAAAGTCTAAATTAACTTTCCGATTATGTAATCTGAAAGCCCTTTTTTTTTCAAATGCGTGTCTGGATTACATAATCCAAAAGTTACTCTTAAATCCAGACTTCTAGATTATACAATCCGAAATACCATTTTTTAAAAATATATTATGGATTAAAAAAAGGGCAATCAGCCCATGGCCACATACTTATGTATGCACACTCAAGTAAGCTCTCTTTAAGTTATTTCCAAATTCGAGATTAACTTTTGAATTATGTAATCCAAAATATGGGAGTGACACAAAAAGATAAAAATGTCTTTTTATATTTTATATGGGATGACAAAAGAACATATAGAGGTGCAGGAAGAAATAATCAATGTAATGTTTTAAGTTAGTGCATGGGGTTAAGGATGTAGATTTTATATAACCTTCGTGCTCCATTAAGAAGTTGATTTTCATCATTGAATATATAATAATTCGCATTAGTAATAAACAAATAAGAAACAAATAAAAATAACAATCAACACCCTCCAACAGATTTGGAACTAAAATTTATAAGAAGTATTATTATGGCATGACAATAAATCTATAATTATAGTTGTTAGATGGAGTAAGAAAACAAACAATATGAGGACTCATTTAATAAATTTTTTTGGAAGCCTACAATTCCCTCCAAGGACAAGATTTCTATTTGGACAAAATTACTTAATAAGCTAAAAAAATATTAGGTATACAAACAACACTATTTAAGATTTTAAGGTTTATGATTTAAAATTTAAATATTACGAGTTAGGTTTTAGAATTTAGGGACTAGGATTTGCAATTTTGTTGTTTTTTTTTTCTCTTATAGTTTGTTGTTTTGATTTCATGATTTTATTTTTTAAAATTATGTTTTTTCTGTGTTTTGCCTGATTTATTTTATTTTTAGTTATTTTTATCATTTTGACATTGGTACATACAATATTGATGTAGATTCTAATAGTTTTAATTTAGATACTTTAACCATACGACTTTAGAAAGTTATGTAAGAAGTAACAATATTTTTGGGTATCACTCACTCTTTTGCAATATGTATACATCTTTCTCGTAGTCATACAATTACTACTAACATTTTAAAAACAATAACTCAGTAGTTTGAGTAACTAATATAAATTTTGTGAAGTTGTTTGTATTGTTTGTACAAGTAGAGTACAAACTATATTCAACTCCCCTTCTAGAACTAGCTATCCCAACAATTTGATTTGATAATATAAATTTGTGTTTTTTTATTTATAGTTATAAAACTAAATTTATTTCTAAAGAAATCAATTTATTATATCTTTTAGAAAAATTAATATATTTGTATTAATATTTTATGGAACAATTTAATTTTAATTACACTTTAAGATAAATTTTTATTCAAGTTCATTTTTAAAAACAATTTTTAAAATTTAAAAAGTGATCAATGGATGTCTATAAAAACTCGGGCATATAAAATAATTTGTAGGTAACTGAAAGCTAATATTTTTAGGCCAAAAAATAATTACCACTTGTATATGTCCTAATTCTATCATCCCTACTCACAAGTTACCTCTAAAGTTAGGTTAAGGTTCAACAAATTTTCGTATAAAGGATCAACTAAACTTTGGTTCCAAAAATATTTTTGAAAAAGTATATTTCAAAATAAAAATTCTAAATGTGTAATCCATAATTGATTTTTAATATTTCAGAAATTAAAATGATTTTCTCCAAATATTTGGAACGAAAGTTTAAAATTAAAACTTTCCGGTGATGCTTTCCGTTGTCGACAACGGCTAACACTTGGACACTTTTCGCAGCCACAATGTCGTTGTTTGATCATGCGACGTCCCAAACAAGTTTCTCAACACATTTTCATTTTCATGGAAACGCCCCTCCGACCTCTTTCTCGACCTCTTTCTCCTCACTAGTTTACTTCCTTCACTTCTTGTTATCAATTCTACTGGTTCGTTCGGTTTCTCAGACCTGGAAATTTGGGAACCTCTCAACGCTATCACTATCGTTAAGCAATATCTTATCTTCTAGTATCATCTAGAAAGCTTTAATTTTAAAATTCCTGGATGAATCATTCTTATTATATTTTAAATTGTTCATAAGTGATAAATTTATGATAACATACTCAAACGATCTATCTATCAAAATAGTTCAAAATCAATTTTAAATTACACAATCCAAATTATTCCAAAATATATATTTTTTTAAATATCTTTAGAATTGCATTGTTTAGAAAATATAAAGATTTTAAAATATCATACCGATATATCAGAAGGTAAGAGAAGATATTATAGAGACGCAATTGCCTCCCATGAAAGGCCTACGGAACAATGCGCTAAGTTTAAAAAATATAAGAACAAACTATATTTCCAAAATAAGCTGTTCAAAAGCACTATCTACAGCACGGGAATTATATTTGAGAAAAACTAAATTTATGCTGAGTACAAACATTTAATACAGAACAATCATTTGCATGATGCATGATGTTTGGAAAACTCCCAAGAAGGCTGTTTAGTATCTGATAAAGGCGACACCCTCAAATTCAACACACCCCTTAACCATTTAATCCTATTCACAAGTTCCTCCAAGTCCACGATTGCAGCTTCTATAGTATTGGAAGACTTGGAATTAAGACAGAGGCTTCTGTCGCTTCTCTTCTTTGCGGGATACTCATTATATCTACCATTGATGGTAGCTATTTCCAAGTTCTCAACTGACGAATCCATGATGTGTAAACTTGAAAAGTTATCAGACTCGTCAATCTCCATACAATTTCTAGCACTGTTGCTTTGCTTTGCTATGGGTCTATCCGGATAGTCTTTCAAATTTAAAGATGGAGAAGGTGTCCTTACTATATGCCGACCAACCTCATCCGTTCCATCTGTAGCATGGATGCCCACAAAACCCCAGGAAATAATAAAAAGGTTATACAGCAAAGTTAGTTATAGAACAAATTAAAATAGACAAAAATAATAATGCAACCAGAAGAGCAAGGTGTAAATGAGAAAATGAAAATTGTAGAGAACGTGCCAAAGAGACAATGGAGTCTGTAACACTGATAACTGTCACATGCTTATCGGAGAAGTGAATTCTGGAATGATATCAGAATTGGGGAAAGAAAGAAAGAAAAGGCAGGCAAAGATTGAGCAAGGCAAGGAACAGAAGGGATTGGGGCAAGTATATCCAGATTTGTGCTTGATCTCCATTGGTATTTTCTGCACATTTTGTTTTAACAGAAGGGTATGTCTGCTACTGAGGAGCTTGATATACATGTATTCCTTTCCTAATTTGCTAGTTTTATAAGGTACAACCGAAGATAAAACAGCTCCTTAACAAACCCAAGCATTCAGAAACAGCTTGAATTGCTGAATCCAAAACAAAATAGACTGATAATGATTACCTTAAGAAGCACATATAAATGAGGACACCACACCATTTAACAAACAGCCAGAGAAGTAAGGGAGGAAAGACTATCCAAATTAATCTTCAACTCAGAAAGCTCAGTTTTCATTCAAATGCAAGGTTTCAAGAAAGTGTATTTGGATAGTTTTACCTGAATTTGCGGGATTGATTATACGAGCACAAGGCTGCCTGCATTCATCACCCTGCAATTTTGGCAAGGAAGTTAAGTATTCATAATGCAAACTGAGATATGCAGTATGAAGTCAAAACCTAAACAAACTTTTTGCAGAGCAGAAGATATGCAGTATGAAGTCAACCAATGTTTTGAATCCAAGACGACAGTGTAGTGGCTGACCCCAAAAACACTAAAGCTAGCATCTACTGAGATGAACGTTAATATAAATTTTGCTAACATGCCTTAAATGACTAGATTAAAAGAAAATGAAAAGTTAAAATGAAGAGTAACTCTTTTAATTACTCTTTTAAATCATTCAATTTTTTACCATATTCGAGTGTTGGATGTATTTATAGTATATGTTGATGACATTGTTCTTACAGACACTGATCGTCATGACATCTCATAAGTAAAACAATACTTTTGTCAACACTTTCAGACCAAAAATCTTGGCAAACATCATATCAATTTTTTTTGTAATTAGAATCTGTATTATTCCTTATTTAATTACAGCACTTATAGGGAAAATATTGTCCTGATTTTCAGTGCCAGTGTCTACAGATTTATTTCCCTTTTCTTATTTTTATACCTCTTATTGTATCAAGTATGATTCAGGAAAATATAATCCATATTTCTGCAATATGTTGAATTTATAATACAAAAATTCAATCAGCAATCACAATGGATTGAATTTACATCAATATATATATTAGAAAGTATATTTCAAATGGGACATTTTTATTTTATTTTTTTATGCAATAGAAGAATTTTACAATCAGATTTACAGAACTACAAACTCAAACAAAATTTGGAGACAAAAAAAATGACATTTTCCACTATAAACCAAAAATATCATAATTTACGAATGTATTCAGTTTTTGCAAAAACTTTAATATGTACAAGGACATACCAAATTGTGGGATTATAAGTAGAAGAGGCATAAACAAAATCTAACCACAGAAAATTATCTATAGAAATTAATTTATAAATACAAAGATAAGTCAAATTATAGGATTAAGAGTACACACCATAGGCATAGGCACAGTCCAACCTTTTTCTGGACACCAGTCCAAAGATGGGCGCAAATCCTTGCTTAATGCTTCATAAGATAACCCTTCACCCAGTGGAGGAGGTAGCAAATTAATCTAGAAAGACACATACTAAGTATGAATTTAAGATGCTCACAGAATACTAAAGTACATCCAGACAAGTATTGTTCAAGAAACAAGACATAAAGGAAAAGTTCATTAAAGAAAAATGAGTAGTAAACAGCTTATAGTTGGCCATATCCATGCCATTTGCCATATCTTCATAAAATTGGCAGCGAAATGATTACTGCAATTATTAAATGAGACAAAATAGATGACGGAAAAATTGATAGGATAGAATTGAATGACCTTAAATAAAGTATTTTAAACCAGGCAACATGGATCAAACAATGTCACAATGTTCGGTGTATGTATACATAAATTATTGATCTCTATATCAATTTTAATGGTTCCAACTATAAAAGCCCCAATTCATTCACTGGAGATGAGGCCAAATTATAGTATATAAAGTGCAAACCTCACCTTATGAGTCGGTTTTATAAGGTTGAATTGGGCTTAAAGTCTACATTTTAATATGTTATTAGAACATATTCTAGTGAGTTGGGTCTATTGTGCCACCCGCTATCGGGTTGTTGTCAGTCCACCCACAAATATCTAGTCTCATGCTTGAGATATCTAGTCCTTGACAGAGGGATGTGTGTTAAAATCTCACATCGACGGAAGATAAGGTCAAATTTTACAGTATATGAGTGGATGCAAACCTCATCTTACAAGTCGATTTTGTAGGGTTGAATTAGTCTTAAATTCCGCTTTCTTAAGATGGTATTAGAGTCATTCAAAACCTATCCTAATAAGGTGTTGGGCCTCGTGTCACTTGCTATTGAGTTCCCCTCTAGTCTCACACTCAAGATGTTTAGTCCTTGGTGGGAGGCGGTATGTTCAAAAACCCACGTCGACTAGAGATAAAACCATATTATACAATGTAAGTGGATGTAGACCTCACCATACAAGTCGATTTTGTAGCGTTGCGTTAGACTTAAAATCTATTTTCTTACCCGCATCGATGTGGAATCTCCAACATACTCCCTCACGCTGAGAGCCAAACACTTAAGCATGGGATTAGATATTTGTGGATGGTCCTATAGAAATCTAATAATGAGTGACACAAGTCTGACGATCCTTGCTATGATAGGCTCTAATACCATCTTAGAAAGGTGGACGATAATTTTGCCTAACTTAACCTCACAAAACCAACTAACTTCACTTATATACTATAATTTGGCTATATCTCTACTCAATAATGGATTTTCAACACTAATAATTAAAGTGAGGGAATTTTTAGTTTTCCTCTAACTTCCAAATATCAAACCCTAAATCACTTCAAGGAGTGAGATTGAGTTGCTTTGTTGTAACGCTACACTTGTTGCAACGACCATGACTTTAAAACGCAACACAATGAGGTCGCTATTGCACTATAGTATAGCTACAACAACCATTTACTACCTAGGTTGGTGCCCCAATGGAACTTATACGAATTTCAATGTCAAAACCTTCCAGGTCAAGAAGAGGCATTGGAAGACCTAAGAAGGCATTAAAGACTTGTCGAAAGATTGAATTATCTCCAGCACCAGACTAGTCATCACATTTGCAGTTAGTAAGGTAAATCAATTCCTAAATGCTCTTTGTAATAGTTGTTGGGATGTTGTCATACGTATTCTCTGATACATAAAGAACGCACCAAGTTATAGATATGGAGAGAAAGGTGATGCCAAGATTATTTGTTACTCAGATGTTGATTGTGTAGGATCACTAGGAGGTCCACTTATGGTTATTTTGTTCTCATTGAAGAAAATTTGATCTTATGGAGAAGAAACAAAATACAATTGCTAGATCTAGTGTTGAAGTCAAATACAATTTTATGGTAGTAGTTGCATTCGTGATGATATGGCATAGGCAACTTCAACATTACAATTTAGAGAAACTTAGGAGGCTAAATTGATTTGTGACAATCAGATCACCTCTATATATTGTATCTACTCTAATCTTCCAAACAAATAGAGATAGATTATTATTTTGTTAGAGAGAATATGCTTTCAAGAATACTGACTTTGTTAGTTCCACTAATCAACTAGCAAACATTTTACAAAATATCTCACAGTTCTCGAGTAGATTACATTTACAACAAGCTTGGATCATGCTAATATATGCCAAAGAGGTTAATTGTAGAAGATCTTATTCGATATTTGTAAATAGGGAAACTTATAATAAGGATGTTTTTAGATTTCTTCCATGTATTCCTTATTTTCCTTTTTTGCAATGGCTAACCATAAATCTAATATGGAAGAACAATTATTGTTGAACCAATCAAACCACCTATTATTAGGTCATTAATAAATCCCCACGTGTCCAATCATGCCAACTTCATGAGGTGCCCACTTCATGAGATGCCCACTTCTTAGCATGAAAGAGTAAGTTGAGATTCAATATCAACTAGCGATATGACTAAAATAATGTATATAAGCAGGGGTCAACCCTCTCTCTATGAGTTATCTTTCGAAGTTAAGTTAGGCCTAGACCTAAACTAGAATAAAAGGAGACAAATAATTAAGGAAAAAATCTAAAAAAGTGTAAAATCTATTGCATGAATAGGGAAAACTTCACAAATAGTACCAAATAATTTCTACTCTTGCAGCTATAGCTATAGCTCATTAAAAATCCAAATAAGATATTGAATAAGACGACAAAAAGTATTACCTCAACTTTATCATTGCCCAATATTTTAGTTAGAATTCCAGACCAATAGCAACCATCTGTATACCAATCTACCAAGTCCCCAACTTTCCATTTGTTATTGACAATAACAATCACTTCTAATATGGCATTCGAATCAAGCTTTTCACTTTCACGAGAGAAAGTAGGAAACGAAGGTCGCAACATCAATTCCTTGTTAAAGCCCTTTGACTTGCCAATATTAGCTAGAGGCTTTTGATACAACTTGATCCAACTTGGCTCTGCAAACAAGTAATGCAATAATTATAACTTCAAATGAATTGTTACCCCTTCCAACTTTAATAGTAATTATTAGTGTTTGTAAGGGTTTACTTATAGAATCCAAGGATTAGAGCTCTCTCAAATTGGTTAGAAACATTTGTCTAATTAACATATTTATCAATTTGGACAAAGAAACATGTCAGCTAACAATTAAAACAATCCAGCAGGATACCATTAATAATAGACAATAAACAAAAAATTAATAGTTAATTTGTGAAATAATTCTTGTGTTAAAATTTTGCTAATTGATAGTTTTTCCCTTTTATCATACAAAATTTATTATGTATTATAAACACAATAATATAGAAGGCATTTATTATATTGGTTTCTTCAAATCACTCAATTTTCTCTCTTGTTTGACTTCCTTTCACTTTTATTCACGCAAATGTGGACATGGTATTATAGAGATTTTGTTTTCTAACCATACTCTAATTAGTTTCTTCTAAAAGAAATCCATTCTAGTATCAAATATTTTCTTTTTGCATAAGAAAATCTTGCAACAGGAAGAACAATTTGAACCACTTGAAGTCACCAACATTAGAATTTTATTCTAAATACTGAAATCCTTCTAAAGGCATATGAACGAATCTTTAAGTGTTATTACATGCTACCTTATTATATTCATCAAACCCTCTAAAGGTCATCATGTTCAAGCAGGATCTAACGTTTGTTCAATCATGTACTCTTTTACGTAAAGAAAAAAATTAGGTTTATATTGAATTACATATGCTAACAAAGTTCTCAATATCCAATGCACTATTTTTTACATAAGAAAACTAACAATTCCAACAACGTTCTAAAAATATCCACATTTGGAAACAAAAGAGAATGTGAAAGGAAATATCTTGCATATATTTGTGCAATTTTACTTGTTTATATATGCAGCAGAAGATCCATCACAAGATACACTGGTGGAAATATTACCTCCTGGAAGAGCAAGAAACAAAATGTTGTAGCCCGATCCAATGTGGAAGCTAAATATGGATCTATGGCTTTGGCCACTTGCAAACTTGAGTGGATTACAAAACTCCTTCAAGAGTTCAAATTATGTGAAGTTAAGGAAATGAAGTTGTATTATGATAATCAATCAATCCTTCATATTGTATCCAATCTTTTGTTTCGTGAAAGAACCAAACATGGAGAGATCGATTGTAATTTTATAAAGGAGAGTTATTGTTATTAAAAAGTTAACTTTAAGTCTAACTCAACCTTACACAACCGACTTGTAAAGTGAGATTTGCACCCACTTATTTACTATGAAATTGTCTTATCTCTAATCGATATGAGATCTCCAACACACACCTCTCACCCCTCAAGCCGAGACTGTCAACTCGTGTGTGAGACTCAATATTTATCAGTGGTCTGATAGTGGGTGGCACGATAGGCCAAAACTCTCACTAGGATATGCTCTAAATGGCTCTGATACCATCTTAAGAAGTGGTCTTTAAGCCTAACTTAGGCTTACAAGATCGGCTTGTAAGGTGAGGTTTACACTCACTTATATACTATGAAATGACCTTATCTCTAGTTGAAGTGAGATCTCCGCAGTTATCAAAGGAACTATGTACTGATTTATTAGCTCTAACGACCAACTTGCAAACATTCTCATTAGTTTATATGTTCCAAGCTTGGTGCGTACAATTTATATGTTCCAACTTGAGTGGGAGTACTAAAATATGTTTGTTACAGTAGTTTATGCTTACACAAAGCTATTTTTGGGTGTATGTAACTTTCGGTTAAGGAACATAGGTTGTAACCTTCCTCTTTCAAACATACTTGTGCTCATCCTTTAATACATATAAAAATGTTGAGCATTAACTCACTATTTTTCATCACATTTAAGTGCTACAATACAAGTTCCTTAGTTCCTCTTCAAGCCTATACACAATAGGATGCAAATGAGTCATTGAGTCAATCAAAGAAAATCCAAATGGCAGTATCGACATATACCAGGCTTGATTGGTAGTAAAGGGATTTCACCAACAGAGCACAACTTTGCCTAAAAAAAACACTAGTCCTTCCCTCTAGTTGTCAAACTTGTGATAGTTCATATAAACCTCAACTTGGCACTTTCACATCAAAGAAGGAATGTAAAATATTGCATTTAACCCAACTATATTACACTTAATCAAGAAAATAAAATGTTAATACTAACCAAATTGCATAAGAACATTCATTCTACTTCGTTCAATAAAAAGATAATGGAATTCTACTTGAAATTTTAAATTAGAGCAAGAACATACTTTGGTCAGTGTAGTCAAAATACTCCAATAGATGGGATATGACAGCATTTTTCGTGCGGATATCTCTAATCTGAAAGAATCATAAATAATTTTAGGCCAAAGTAATACCAAATAGAAAAAATTAGTACTCAATAAAATGACAAATATTGGTTGAGCATCCCAATCCTTTGCTAAAAAGTAGCAACAGTACAGATATGTGACCAACCAATGCATGCAGGCCAATTACCAGATTGGCAAAGAAGCCTCATGAAATTATTCTGAGAAAGACAAGTTTTTTTTAATAAAAGGACACAATGGAACAAGTAGGGGTTTCAATATGAATCCTGAAAACAGACTTTCACTTAAAATAATCCAGCATTAATCAGCTGAAAAAGTTCCAGACTTGCCTTAATAGTTATTTTAATTAGTACTCAACTACGGCAAAACCTATATACATATATATATATATATGTATATATATATATATATATATTAAAGAGATGATATAGAAGTATTTTAATGCTTACAGAAACTAAGCTTTTTAATAATTTATATTAGTTTACATTAAAGAATTTAATTTCTTTAATGGCTACTAAAAGTTCAGTTACTGGACTCATATACAGTTCTGTTATTCAGTTACTTGACTCATATCATCAGCTAAATTTTTTCCAAATGAATCGCAAACAAAACAGACAGGTTACCATAGAAAATCAAAACTATTGTTTACAGCAGACAGTGTAACAAACTATCATACCTGCAAATATCTGACCAGAATGATTACATGTCAACGTAGTTAATTTAAGAGTAATAAGGTTACGGTTAAGACCAAATTAACTCATTTATTAACTATTAGCATGCTAACACCATTAATTCAAAAGTAACAGACTGTCAAGACCAAATTGGCATATTGGTTAAATGTTGGATGCCAAAAACATTGAAAATTTTTTAGATCCCAATTTCAAAATGGGCAATTTTGGAGATACTAAAAACTCCTTTAATTCTAAAAATAATGATACAAAGAATCACAAATTTCACAGAAACTTGGTTGGTTTTTACTAAAATGCACATTTTGATAAAAGTGTCTCATAAGAAGCCAATGTCAATCTTAGAGTCTCTTACTTATTTTAGTTCTTCTCCTTAACACATTAACACCACAAAATTAGAGATTAACACCACAAAATTAGAGAAGGGAGAATTTTGTACCTTGCAACGAAACCATGCACCACGAAAACCACTTTGAAAGGATTTTGACTCAGCCAAATCCCCAACTTGGAATGGAAGATCAGGCATCATTAATAGGTACTTCCACTCTTTGCTCTTTTTTTAAAAAAAAATCTTCATATAATGAGGCTGAAAAAGATTATTATACAATACAACTATTAAACAATCATGTTTCGGCTTTTCAACTTAAGTACCTAAGTAGATTGAGCTCTTGATAAAATAGTGCATAGACATACAGGTAAACAAAATAATAAAAATTATATAATAAAACTATATGTGAAAAATAATATTGTTCCACATTAAAATACAACTTTTTGAAATATATATAAGGAGACAAAAAAGAAAGTATGCATATAAGAGGAAGAGAACAATGACTCTAACAATGCACAACAAATAAAGCAAATTAGTGTTTTTCAAAAACTAAATCCTCACCAGTTAGGAAAGTAGCTTTCCATTTTCTTTGAGAACACAACAATGTTGAGGATGAACAAAGGATAAAGATCCTAAATGCCCCAAGTATCAATATCTCCACACCTTTGAACAAAAATAACACATAACCCAAATTAAGCCTACAAATGGATTAAAACAAACAAGCATTAAAAGAAATGGAAACCTCACAGAATGATAGAATCTGCTATCAATCCATGGAGGAAGGTAAGAAAAAAGAGAATCCATATCCACCCTAATTTACATCTTCAAACCAGTTTCACAAGTGTCGCAACCAAGATCGCGACGAACGAACAAATTTGATGGCACTATTGATCGCCACAAAGCACATTTGGTACCTAAAGGATACACTCAATTGGAAGGAGTTGATTTCTTAGACACTTTTGCTCTTGTAGCAAAATTAACCACCTTAAGACTTTTACTTGCGGTTGCAACTTCTCAAAATTGGATTCTCAAACAACTTGACGTCAACAATGTCTTCTTACATGGTGATCTCTTTGAGGAAGTCTACATGCAACCCCCTCATGGCCTCAATCTTCCCTCTCCTCAACATGTTTGCAAATTACAAAGGTCACTATATGGCCTCCGTCAGGCTGGCGGCCAATGGTATGCTAAACTATCTAACTTTCTCCTTTCCAATAAATACATTTTATCATCTGCAAATCACTCTTTTTTAAATTGGACCTAACATAACAATCATTCGTGTGTATGTTGATGATCTGATGCTCACTGGAAATGATAATGAGAAGATCAATCACATTACATCCTTACAGGACACTAAATCTAGGAGATCTTACATATTTATTGGGTCTGGAAGTAGCCCAAAACCGCCAAGGACTACATATTTGTCAACACAAATACGTTTTGGACCTTCTCCACAAAACGGACATGATGAACTCTCCTTGCACCTACACCATATGCCCACACCCATTGTTCACTCGTCTCGGCTTTCTTCCTCAGAGGGTACAAAGCTCAGCGAAACAAAAACTTCCACCTATAGAAGACTTATTGGCAGACTCATCTACCTCACCAACACTCAACTTGATATAGCCTTCGTTGTAAACAACTTAAGCCAATTCATCCCCTCTCCAACAACCCTCCATCAACAAGTTGTCTTTCGTCCTCTTCGTTATTTAAAAGGCACTTTCAGGACTGGCATCTTCTTTCACAACAACCATGTTACTCAACTTCGTGGTTTCAATGATTCTTATTGGTCCACATGTCCTTAAAACCCGAAAATCTATATCTAATTACTTTATCTTCTTGGGAGAATCTCTAATTTCATGGAAATTGAAAAAAAAAAAAAACAGACAATCTCTAAAAGTTCCTCCAAAGCCGAATATAAAGCTTTAGCCACAACAACTTGTGAAATCCAATGGTTAACCTACATCCTTCAAGAACTTGAGATCCCTTACACTCAACCAACAACCTTATATTGTGACAACCAATCACAATACAAATTACTTCTAATCAAGTCTTTCATCAGCACACTAAGCTTATTGAGATTGACTGTTACCTCATTCAAAAGAAATATTATTGTTGGCCTTCTCTCAAGTTACTCCCCATCTCTTCCTCTATGTACATTGTTGAGGGGTGATAAAATACTTATTTAAGTTTTAATTGGGCTTTGTATTGGGTTTTGTTGCTTTTCTTTTTCCCTTTATTGCTTTGTATATACACCTCCGGTTTTGCTTTATGTAAGACACTATCATTTTACCAAATACATTCTCTCCTTTTGTGCCTTTTGTCTTCTCTGATTACGTTCTCTCTTTATCTTTTTCTCTGTTCTCTCACTTGCTTACGATTAGGTTTCCTTTGCCTTCTGGCTTCTTGATTCTCACTTCCACCGCTTCCATCTCCGCATCACTGGAGACGCCGTTTTAGGGTTCTTCTTCTTGCGCCGTTGATTGTATTACAAACAACCGTGGAACCCATACATAAATTGCAGCAGAACAATTTTATAAAACTTAAACATTCACACAGTGGCTGCAGTAAAAAAATTAAACAGAAACGTAAACGAAAATAACAAACATTCACGCACGATCACCGTCTGAACGCTCTGGATGTGCGGCTGATGGCGTAGTGGCGCGGTGCAGGGCAGCGGCGGTCCTGGCAGAACTTACGGGAAGGCAGCAGGTGCTGGATGATAGAGCTGGTGGGGCGGTTGCAGGCGAGATGGCAGCGTAAGAGGCAATGTTTCTTTTGTGTGTGAGGTGAATTCTCAGCTTTTCAATGTTTCCAGGTGTGAGCAAAATCTCCTCCCCTCTTGTTGTGTTCTCCTCCCCCTTTTACGGTTGGGTGTGGTTTGAGAGTGCAGAGTGGAATGAGTGAGTGACCGTGAGTGGAGTGTGGCGTGGATGGATATGTGTATTTGCAGAGAGTGAGTGAGGATGAGAGTAGGGTATACTGAGAAGAGAGTTCGAGAGGAAGCTCAGATTAGGGTTTGAGGTGCCAAGGAAATCAATGAGCCGAGTAGAGGGCGTCGCTTGGTTTCTCTGTTGGTGTATAGTTTTTTTCCCGTATGTGTGCGGTGCATCTTTTTGAAGGGCAGAAGACGGTAAGATTGAGCGTACGGGATGATTTGTGAGACTGTGGAAGGAAAAAGAAAAAAGAGAGAGAAACCGTTAGTATGTGAGTGGATGAAAGAGACACGTGTGGGACGTGAGGTATGATGGGAAATTCAACGCAATAAAACTCAATTTAACAAGAGTTTCACTAAGTCTAAGAATATGTGAGGAACAATAACAAATAATCGCAACAACAAAAGATATAGGAATTTGTGAAAAATCTTTTCAATGTGAGAAGTAAAACCACGGGTACAAGCCAGTCAGTCAAATTTCACTATGATCAAATTAGGTTACACAGATAGTCTCAAATTACAGCACAACTCGTGCTCAATAATCAGCCAAATATTACCGAATAGGAATCCAGAAAGTTCATAAACAGCAGTTACCGTACGCGGCCTATAACTCATTGTTCCGGTGACGTTTCACCGATCTGAACGGTCTAATTGAAGCTCCACGAGTTGTGAACCTGTTGTCAAAATTTCAGCCCGATCTAACGGTGGACGAAGCAGCAGTGGCGATCCGAAAAACGCAGAAAACGCTGCTGCGGTGTGAGACTGATTTCTCACTTCTCAAACAACTTCTCAAAGATCCGAACGGTCAGATTGTGTTAACTCACGTTGTGAACCTGCTGTCAAAGTTTCGGCCCGATCCACGTTGTGAATGTCTTTCATAGCAAATGACTCACTCAATTGCTTCTTCAACCTGTTGATCATGAAAATATCTTTCCCAACAATAAGCATGTCATCAACATACAACAACAGGATAATGAAATCATCAATAGCAAATTTTTTAACAAACACACAATGATCAGAAGTAGTCTTCATGTAGCCTTGCTCACACATAACAGACTCAAACTTCTTGTACCATTGACGAGGAGCTTGCTTCAAGCCATATAGACTTTTTCTCAGCCTACATACACGATCTTCCTTGCCTTCAACAAGAAAACCATCAGGTTGCTTCATGTAAATCTCTTCCTCCAAATCACCATGAAGGAAAGCAGTTTTAACATCCATTTGCTCTACCTCTAAATCAAGAGTAGCAGCCAAACTCAGCACAATTCTAATGGATGACATCTTCACGACAGGAGAAAAAATCTCATTGAAATCAATGCCTTTTCTCTGTCTAAAGCCTTTCACCACTAATCTGGCTTTATACCTTGGAGATGTGGAATTGCTTTCTTGCTTTACCCTGTAAATCCACCTGTTTTCCAGAGCCTTCTTGTCTTTTGGCAATTTCACCAAGTCAAAAGTGTGATTATCATGCAAGGACTTCATTTCATCTTGCATTGCATCCAGCCACTTTTTCTTTTCTTCACTCTCCATGGCTTCAAGATAGCACTCTGGTTCTCCTTCATCCGTCAAGGTAACATAGTCATCAGAAGGATACCTAGTAGATGTTTCCCTCTGCCTATTAGACCTCCGAATTTGAACTTGAAGTGGTTCAGGAGCATCACCAAGATCCTCGTCTTGTGACATCCCATGTTCCTCTTCAGCGTCATCAATAGGAGCATCAAAAGCATCTCCAAGTTGTTGATCATCAACATCATCATGTTGTTCATCACTCTGAACTGGATCGACATTAGACAATCTATTCTCTGTCTCAGATGTCGTCTTCTCTGTCTTATCAATATCTTCAATGGTTTGATCTTCCATGAACTTCACATCACGGCTTCTCACTGCCTTCTTCTCAACAAGATCAAAGAACTTGTAGCCAAATTCATCCCGACCTTGTCTTCGCGTCCAACTTGGATCTCTCATCCTTAGGAACATGCACATATGCTTTACAACCGAAGAGTCGCAAATGATCATACTTGACATTCTTGCCAAACCAAACCTTGTCTGACACCTCAGCATTCAAAGCAACTGCAGGACTCAAATTAATAACATGCACTGCATTGTACAATGCCTCACCCCAAAAGTGCTTAGGCAACTTTGCTTCAGAAAGCATACACCTGACTCTTTCTATCAGTGTCATGTTCATCCTTTCTGCTAAGCCATTAAGCTGAGGAGTTTTAGGAGGAGTTTTTTCATGTCTGATACCGTGTTGCTTGCAATAAGCATAGAACGGTCCACAATACTCACCACCATTGTCAGTACGAATGCATTTCAGCTTCTTGCCTGACTATCTCTCGACCAAAACATGAAATTCTTTGAATTTCTCTAGAACTTGGTCCTTTGTCTTCAAAGCATAAACCCCAAGCTTCCTAGAACAATCATCAATAAAGGTAACAAAATAAAGTGCACCAGTAAATGACTTTACCTTCAATGGGCCACAAACATCAGAATGCACCAATTCAAGCAACTCTGACTTCTTTGAAGGAGGATGCTTCTTGAAAGATACTCTGGTCTGCTTACCAGCCATGCAATGAGAACATTTCTCCAACTCTCCACTCTTCAATCCCGGAAGCACATCCTTTTTAGCTAAACAATTCAGACCCTTCTCACTGATATGACTAAGCCTTCGGTGCCACAAAGAAGCGTCCATATCCATGGCGTTCACACTGTCTTTAGCAACCAATGCTTTTGTCCAATACAGTTTACTGATTCTCTCCCCTTTGGCCACGATGAGATTACCTTTGGAGAGTTTCCACTTTCCTGAACCAAAGTGATTTTCAAAACCACTATCATTAAGCATCTGCACAGAAAGCAAATTAAAGCGGACATCTGGAGCATGTTTGACTCCTCTAAGCAACAATTGCTTTCCCATATTGGTTTGCAAGCAAACATCACCAATACCAATTACCTTAGACACACCATCATTACCCATCTTCAACACTCCAAAATCACCAGAAGTGTAAGATGTGAAGAACTCCTTCCTTGGTGTAACATGCAATGTAGCACCACTGTGAATTATCCACATGCTCTCATCTGATACAAGATTAACTGAATCATGGCCACGATCATCATGATGTTTTTCCTTCTGCTTCCCTTTCTTATCCTTGTTCTCCTTTTTCCAAAAGAAAACAGTTTCTCTGAATGTGCCTTGTTTTGTGACAATAATGGCACTCCGCATTTTTGTATCTGGACTTGGACTTACTTCTGCTATTCTGTTTACTCCCTTTCGATTCCTTTTTCTGACTTCTCCCCCTATTTTCATTGAAAAGTACCTCGAAATGAGATGAAGTACCATAAGCCTTCCTTCTCATCTCCTCATTAAGAACACTACTCTTAATATTTTCCAAGGAGACAACACCATTAGGAGATGAGTTTGTAATTGAAACCCGAAATGTTTCCCAAGAGTCTGGTAGAGTATTCAGTAGCCATAGTCCCAACATTTCATCATCAAATTTGATGCCCATTTGAGACAATTGATTTCGGAGCCCCTGAAAATCATTTAAATGATCTGAAATAGAAATCCCCTCCTTATACCTCAAATTCATCAAGGAATTCAACAAATATAATTTATTGTTTTTTGTACTAGAAGCATACAAAGTCTCAATCTTCTTCCATAGGGATTTTGCATCTTCCTCATTAGCAATGTGATTATAAACATTATCTTCAACATACTGACGAATAAAACAACAAACCTGCTGATGCTCAAACTTCCATTCTTCATCAAGAAGATGCAATTTCTTCACAAATAACAGATCCTTCATTTTTCCCTTCCATAAGTGATAGTTAGTGCCGTTCAAACAGATCATCTTATTTGTATTTGCCTCCATCATTCAAGCAGTCAAATAGCCCCAACCAAGGAGCTCTGATACCACTTTGATGGGAAATTCAACACAATAAAACTCAATTTAACCAGAGTTAATAAGCAGCGGATAATAATTTCCCTAACTCGCAAGAATCTGTGAGGAGCAATAACAAATAATCGCAGCAACAAAAAAACACTTCAGGAAGGCACAAGAATTTTAACGTGGAAAACCTTCTCAATGTAAGAAGTAAAAACCACGGGCACAAGCCAGTTAGTCAAACTCCACTATGATCAAATTAGGTTACACAGAGAGTCTCAAATTACAGCACAACTCGTGCTCAATAATCAGCCAAATATTACAGAATAGGAATCCAGAAAGTTCATAAACAACAATTACCCTACGCGGCCTATAACTCACTGTTCCGGTGACATTTCACCGATCCGAACGGTCCAATTGAAGCTCCACGAGTTGTGAACCTTCTATCAAAATTTCAGCCCAATCCAACGGTGGACGAAGCAGCAGCTGCGATCCAAAAATTCTCGTTCTCAAGAAAAACGCAGAAAACGCTGCTGCGGTGTGAGACTGATTTCTCACTGCTCAAACAACTTCTCAAAGATCCGAATGGTCAGATTGTGTTAACTCACGTTGTGAACCTGCTGTCAAAGTTTCAGCCCGATCCAATGGTGAGCAAAGTGGCGGTGACAGTCAGAAGTTTCTGACGAAACTTTCTCTTTTTCTCTGTTTCACTCTCACTCTCTATTTCACTCTCTATAGATGGCACACCCTCAAGCTGTCTCTGCCCTACTCATGGCTCTCTCCAAGAGTGTCTCTAGATGGCTCTCTCTACTCTCTCTATGCCTGCTTGACTGCACCCTCTCACCCCATGAAAAAATAAGAAGCAAATGAAACTAACCTAATTTCACAATGGGCTGGTCCTCCACATAGGAAGTGAGCCCAAACCCAACAAGGTACAGAGAGAGTGTGAGAAAAAGTGGAAGTGTGGGTGCAGTGAGAGAGAGAAACGCACGCGAGTGTGAGAAAAGGTAAAGGTGAGTGATAGTATGAGTAAAATTGCCTTTAGGGGGTATGTGTAAAAATGCCTTAAGGCTAGGAAGGGTGCATAGAGAGAAACAATGGGGGTGTGGAAGGTAAGTAGTGCAGGTGGGGTTCAGGGGTAAAATGGGAATGAAAGACAAAGTGATGGAGGAGGGCCAAGCTCACCACCCTATGGAAGACAAGAGCCAAGTCTAGACCGTCTAGAGCCATGTGGGGAGCGTCTAGAGCCAAGTGGGGAGCGTCTAGCACAAGATGAAGGGCGACTATAAAAGGAGCGTCTAGGAGGAAGCCTAGACCCTCTAGGACCTATCACTAGGTCCATGGCCAAGCATCTCCACGCACATTTGGGGCAAGCAACGGATGGAAGGGAAAGGAACTTGTACATGCTACATGAAGGCCCATTAGGGGTGGCTTAGTAGTTAGTGTAGTGTTAGAAAGCATAAACTTGTCTCCTTTTGATTTAACCTAGTTTGCTCACGTTTTCTAGAAGATTATCCACCAGGAACGACCATGTGCTCCATGTGCCCATGTGCCTCACTTTTCCATTTCATTTGGCTAGCATTTCATCTTCTATTAGCTTAACATTTACGGCCTCCTTAGCCTATAAAAGGAGAAGCCCATCACTTGTATTTTCAAGATTAAATTGAGTAATGTTATGCTGCCCATTTTGTGCCATACTTGCTCCTTACCTAGTTTCTAGGTTTTAATCTTCCTTCACCATCTATCAAGGGGCTGGCTGAACCTCCCCTCTTTCCATACTCTTCATGCACCTTCAAGGTCACTACCACTCCTAGGAGGACCTTGCCCATTTCATCCATAAGCTTCCGCACCATATTACCAAACATCCAAGAAGAGCTCCTTGAGAATGCCATCACAAAGGTGGTAGAAAAGAGGAATCTTGGGTGCAAAAAGCAACAACAAGGATTTTTTTAATTAATACACCAACATGTGAGTGAATGAATTTTTTGTTTGATTTGTTGTTTTTTTTCTTTCATTTTCCCCCTTTTATTTTGTTTCTTTTTTGTTGACATTCTTACATAGAATTTCACTAAAAGTTCTCATGGAATTTTTTTTTTCATTCAAAGGTTTCTCTCTTACTTAATTTGTGAAATTTTTCCTTAGTTTATTTTATTCTCAATTCATATTACATTGAAAAATTTAAAAAATATTTACATAAGTCCTTTTATATGTTTTTTTTTTCCATTTAATGAGGCACGTCCAAAAATAGAACACAGAAAGAGATATAAGCCAGAACATTTTTTTTCGGAAAAACAAGTTTTTCAATCGATATAGGAATTATTACGCCTTATTCCTAGGGTGTTTTGATCTAAAGTTTTTACCTAACATTCCTTATTGTGTGTATTGAGTTGTGACAAAGATTTGAAGCCCAAATTCGTTCCACAAGACTTCCAATAAATTTATTCATTAATGCTATGGTTGAGGGGAACGTTACCAACTACCTACTATCTATTACATGTTACGTGTTACCCATGCTACCTACTACCAATTATCTGTTACCTGCTACAAGTAACACTGATGGTACCATCAATATTACTACCACCAATAACACTAATGGTACCATCAATATTATTCTCAATATTAACACTGATGGTACCATCACTATTATTCCCACCAATAATACTGATGGTACCATTAGTATTATTGCAACCAATAACACTGATGGTACCATCAGTCTTATTTCGACCAATAACACTCACGGTAACATCAGTATTATTCCCACCAATAACACTAATGGTACTATCAATATTATTCCCACCATTAACACTGATGGTACCATCAGTATTATTCCCACCATTAACACTGATGGTACCATCAGTATTATTCCCACAAATAACACTGATGAGTATTATTCCCACCATTAACACAGATGGTACCATCAGTAGTATTCCCACCAATAACACTGATCGTACCATCAATATTATTCCCACAAATAACACTGATGGTACCATCAGTATTATTGTCACTAATAACACTGATGGTACCATCAGTTTTATTGCCACCAATAACACTAATGGTACCATTAGTATTATTTCCACCAATAACACTGATGGTACAATAAGTCTTATTTCCACCAATAACACTGATGGTACAATAAGTCTTATTTCCACCAATAACACTGATGGTACCATCAGTCTTATTTCGACCAATAACACTGATGGTACCATCAGTCTTATTTCGACCAATAACACTGATGGTACCATCAATATAATTGCCACCAATAACACAGATAGTACCATCAGTATTATTGCCATCAATAACACTGATGGTACCATCAGTATTATTCCCACCAATAACACTGATGGTACCATCAGTATTATTCCCACCAATAACATTGATGGTACCATCAGTATTATTGCCACCAATAACACTGATGGTACCATTAGTATTATTCCCACAAATAACATTGATGGTACCATCAATATTATTCCCACCATTAACATTGATGGTACCATCAATATTATTCCCACCATTAACACTGATGGTACCATCAGTATTATTCCCACCATTAACACCGATGACTGATGGTACAATCAGTATTATTGCCACCAATAACACTGATGGTTCTATCAGTATTATTTCACCAATAACACTGATGGTACCATCAGTCTTATTTCGACCAATAACACTGATGGTACCATCAGTATTATTGCCACACATAACATTGATGATACCATCAGTATTATTCCGACAAATAACACTGATGGTACCATCAATATTATTGCCACCAATAACGCTGATGGTACCATCAGTAGTATTTCCACCAATAGCACTGATGGTACCATCAATATTATTCCCACCAATAACACTGGTGATACCATTAGTATTATTCCCACCAATAACACTGATGCTACCATAAGTAGTATTCCCACAAATAACACTGATGGTACCATCAATATTATTGCCACCAATAACACTGATGGTACCATCAGTATTATTCCCACAAATAACACTGATGGTACCATCAGTATTATTCCCACCATTAACACTGATGGTACCATTAGTATTATTCCCACAAATAACACTGATGGTACCACCATTAGTATTATTGCCGCCAATAACACTGATGGTACCATCAGTATTATTGCCACCTATAACACTGATGGTACCATCTGTATATTGCCACCAATAACACTGATGGTACCATCAATATTATTCCAACCAATAACACTGATGGTACCATCAATATTATTGACACCAATAACACTGATGGTACCATCAGTAGTAGTGCCCTTGAATTGAGTATAGTGAAGAAGGCTAGTGAAGAAGGCACAAAGCTCTCCAATGCTCTCTCAAAAATTTAGTATAGTTTCTCTAATTAAAATTCAAATCTGAAATGTACAAGGGCAGCACCTTAATTTATAGCCTAGAGGTGCTGAAATGCAAGCTAAAAGAATTCAAAATTCCCTCCTAAATTCAAATGCAACCGGCGCCAACTATGGTCATGAAGAAGGTGTGACCTTCTTTCTCACTTTGGCACCTCCCTAGTTACTCCTACACCTATCTACTAACGCACCCCCCCTAATACTCCTAACTAAGGACCTAAAGATGCTTTAACAAAAGAGGTTTCTAATGTTTCCCTCTTAAGCACCTTCATACAAAGAAATTACAAAAAGAGAAAATAAACGTCCCTTAGCTCCTAAAGCTTTGAACATGCTTCTTGTAAGCCTTTGAGGTGGGCTTTGACCTCCATGGGCGTCCTCCACTTGAGCCTCAACCTCTTCTTGCTCTTGATGATTGGCCTCCATGTCCAGTTGAGCTTGATCTCCATCATACTCCCCGAGTTGGAGAGAATTCGACCATGAATTCTGGAGACCAATGAAAGGTCTAAGAACATGATGCATGAGGCGCATGAAGGTACTTGGTGCATTAGTTAGACCAAAGGGCATAACTAACCACTCATATAAACCAAAGTTGGTCTTAAAAGCCGTCTTCCATTCATCACCCGGTTTGATACGAATTTGATTGTAGTCGCTTTTAAGATCAATCTTTGAAAAGATTTTTGAACCATGTAATTCATCCAACAAATCATCTAGTCTAGGGATGGGATGCCTATACTTAATGGTAATGTTATTGATGGCCCTACAATCCGAACACATTCGCCATGTGCCATCCTTTTTAGGCACTAAGATGATAGGCATAACACAAGGACTCATGCTATCTTGAACCCACCCTTTCTCAATCAAAGCCTCAACTTGTTGGCGAATTTCCTTGGTTTCACTTGGATTGGTCCTATATGCTGGACGGTTTGGTAAAGAAGAGCCCGGTATCAAATCAATTTGGTGCTCAATCCCTCTCAAAGGTGGAAGTCCTTTTGGAGGATCTTGAAACACATCTTGAAACACATCTTGAAACTCTTCTACCAAATTTTCCAAGCAATGAGGACTATCAACAAGTGATTCTACTCTAAGAGTTCTAGGGATGGCTAAGAAAAGAGGATGATGAGCCACTATTTCCCTTTCAATTTCATGCCTAGACACAAGGTGATGTGAATGCAATAGCAAGAATACATGATTCTTTGACATTCTTAGGAACAACTTGAGTTGGTCATGAATTGGCACTTTAATTAGAATTGGATCAATGTTCTAATTCAAGAACTCACCAAGACTTTGCACCGAACCAAAGCTCACATGGAAGTCCATGTATTGTCAAATAGAATCAAACAACAAGAATTGAAGAATTTAACAATTGGATTCAGCCAAAAACAGAAACTACCGAACAAAAATTAAACTACAGCCAAAGGACCGAACATAATTTGAAGAACAAGTAAGCTGAAATGAAGAACATGAAAAGGAAACAAAGCTTGAGAATAGAAAACTTATGGAGATGGAAGAAGAGGTGAGTGATCACGCCACTTAGAGTGTGGATACTCCAAGATTAGTGAGCTGCCGCCACTTGAGGTTCACCATAGACACCCAAGATAAGACTTGATGAAGGCACCAAAGCTCTTCCAATTTCTCTCTCAATTTGAGTAGAGTTTTCTTACTACAATTTCCAAATCTGATTTGTACAAGGGCAACACCTCTATTTATAGCCTATAAGGTGCTGAAATGCAAGACTAATCAAATGCAAATGTGTCCCTAATGACCTTCAAATTCGGCGCCAACTAGTGCATGAAGGAAGTGTGACTTTCCTTCCTAGTTTGGCACCTCCTAACTCCTATCTACACTCCCCCTAGCATCCCTTACTAAGTTCACTCCCCCCTAAGCTACTAATATTTCTAAACTACAACTAAGGATGCTTTTACACAAGAGGTTTCTTATGTTTCCCTCTTAAGCACCATCTACCAAAGATATTACAAATAAAGAAAACAATTGTCCATTATTTCCTAAGGCCTTGAACATGCTTCTTGTAAGCCTTTGAGAAGGATGAGTAACGTCTTGCACATCTACCTCTTGATCCTCTTCCTCCTCTTGTCCTTGTTGATTGGCTTCTATTTGTCCTTGGCCTTGATCTCCATCATAAGGAGTGTAGGCTTATAACTCTTATCTTTTTTATCTTTTTCACTCTCCCTCTTTTTCTTCATTATGACTTGGTCCTCATGGACTTCTCTAGGAGAGAAAGATTTTAAAGTAACCTTGTGACCATGGAATTCAAAAGAAAGTTTGTTGGTAAAGCCATCATGTAAAACTTTTCTATCAAATTGCCAAGGCCTTCCCAAAAGAACATGAGTGGCTTCCATGGGCACAACATCACATAATACCTCATCTTTGTATTTTCCAATTGAGAAATGGATGAGGACTTGTTTATTTACAACTATTTCTCCTACTTCACTAAGCCATTGTAATTTGTAGGGCTTTGTATGTGAGATAGTAGGCAATCCAAGCTTATCTACTACTCTTGTACTAGCCACATTAGCACAACTACCCCCATCCACTAGAATGCAATGAATGCTTAGGAGAATCCGAATCATGCTCACCCACTACAATGCCTTCATGCATGTACATACTTCGTTTAGAAGGGCAATTAGCAGCTATGTGACCATAACCCATACATTTAAAACATTTAGTATTAGACGTTCTAGTGGGTGCTTTAGGCCTAGAAGTAGAGGGCTTAGTTTCCTTGGGTTTGAAAGAAGAATCTTTGGAAGGAAATTTAGAAAAAGACTTTTTGTTTCTCCAAGACTTGTTGTAGTAACCATCATTGGGAGCATTTTTGAAAGAATTTTTCTTAGCAAGTTGGGCTTCCACCTTCATTGCAAGATGAACTAAAGAACCCAATGATGAATACTCTTGTAACTCAACAATATCTTGGATATCCTTCCTTAGACCACTCACAAACCTAGCAATCATAGCTTCCTCACTTTCTTCTAATTCAATTTTAAGCACAAGCGTCTCTCGCTCCTTATAATATTCATCCACATTTAGCATGCCTTGTTGAAACTGTTGGAGTCTCAACATGAGGTCTTTCCTAAAATGTGGGGGCACAAATCTAGCGCGCATGTGATCCTTTAAAGAGTTCTAAGAGTCCACGGGAGGACCCTTGTGATAGATAATGTCCTTTACAACACCATGCCACCATTTCATGGCATAATCACTAAACTCTAAGGTGGCTAGCTTAAGCTTATGCTCATCTTGGATCTCATGGATCTCAAATATTTGTTCACACTTAGCCTCCCAATCTAAATATACATTAGGATCACTAGAGCCATTAAAACAAGAAAGCTTGACCGAAGGTAGCCTAGACTTTGCATCTTGGTAGAAGCCATTTCCATAGTGATGTCTCTCCCCTTGGTTGTGATGTCTATGTCCATGAAATTGGGGCGGAGTTCTCCTTCTCCTATGGTCTTCTTCACGGCCAAAATCATTTGAAGAAGCTCTTGTTGAAGGTCTATGTGAATGATGCCCATCATGGATAGAAGGAGATGGCCTAGCTTGTTGCACCTCCATCTTTTGCAATTTCTCTTCCAAACGCCTAATGGTTCGTTGTGCTTCATGTAATTCACCAAGGATTGAAGCTTTGGAAGGAGAATGCTGCTTGTAGGATGCATCACTTGAAAATCCAGCCATTTGTAATTAAAAACAGCAAACACACAAAAACAACAAACAAGTCAAGAAACAAAATTAGCAAAAACAGTGAGTTTGGCAATGAAATTGCCGAAGTGAATTTGGCCAGAAAATAGGTCACTCTCAAAGAGATAATGTCCTTGCACCAATCTGATCTTGAGGTCTTGGAATCCTCAAATGAAAGATGTCAAAGCAAGGCACACCAATCTCAAAGCCAACCACAACAAAACCAATGAAACAATAAAAACAAACAAGAAAAAGTATAAGCAAAGAAAGGCTAGAACAAAAGGAACACTAGATGTTTGACAAACTCAAAGATTAATGAACAAAAGACAAGCAAGAAATTTAAAGAACTCAATGAGAAAGTAGGCACACAAAAGAATACTTAAAGAAAAGCACTAGAGTAGATGAAGAAAAATAAAAATTAGCCACTGGAAAATATTTTTTATGCAAACTGTGCTTGATGTTCACTGATTTAACTGGAATGATATAAAGTGAACTGGATTATGAAATTTTAACCACACAAACTTCAAGATCTTAGCTCAAAAATGGCACTGGAATCACTTAAAAACAGTAAGCCAATCAATTGAGATAAATTTTTCAAAATCGCTGCCAGATTACCGTATTTTTTTCGGCAGAATTATACACTTTTTGTATTTTATTTATCATTTTTTGTGTACTTTGAATTTTTGAGTAATTCTTTTTTCTACTCTTTTCTAACACATTGAATATCACAAATCCAGAATTTCAGAATTTTCGAGTGAGTAAATCAATTGCAATAAGGAAAAATAGTAAGCACGTTTTCAGAAAACAGAGGAATCCTAATAGGAATGAAAAACAGAATTATGAACTAGCAAAGACATAAGGGAAAATGATGTATAGGAACTTGTATAGGTCTAGAATACAAGTATGAACTCAAACTAAAACAGAAAATGCACAAAGGATCAAATATCAAACTCAGAAAATTATATGACACCAAAGCAAGAAACAACAAATTCAATAAAAGTACTACAAGAAGTGATGACAATTATGGAAAAACAAGACTAAGACAAAACTTGTATGGATTCAAAAAGGAAAATACTCAAACATATGATAGGCAACATAAAGAAAACAGCAAGAAAACTCAAATAAGCCTAAAACAGAAACATAAATTGCAAGAAATTAAAGAGCTCTTGAAATTAAAGTGCAACACAACTCAAAATTTAAACAAGAACACACCTAAACTCATGATACCACTCATGTGCATGATGTGATTCCACTAGCACAATTAGAATGATTCTTGACATTCTTAGGAATCATCTTGAGTTGGTTATGAGATAGGCACTTTATCATAGAATTGGATCAAGGTTCTATGAACAAGAACTCACCAAAACTAGTGCCAAAACACAAACTCATATGGAAATTCCACATATTGTCAAATTGAACCGATTGAATTGAAAGAAAAGGCAAAGGCACCGATTGAACAACACAAAAACTAAATTGCACCGAACAAAAGACTTGAGCTTGATCTCCATCAGGGACTCAGTTTTACACACACACTCTAGTTGCTTGCTCGCGGACCCACTGTTCGCAAAGGCAATTAGAGAGAAATTAGTCACCCAGTTATTTTACCACCTTCAGAGCATCCATTCACAAGGCTCCGATACGGAAGTGTGTTCTTTTGATGTTTCTCGCTTGCTGACTTGATCGCTGGAGTGCAAACAGCCACGAGGGTGCCCCTTTGTTCTCTTCTTTTAGGTACACACGGCGGTGAAAGGTGGGGACTTGGAACAAAGACGAGGGAGTCCTTGATACGCGAGCCTTAGCTACGCACGAAGCACAATCTGGTCGACCAACGGGAATTGGCGCTCACCGTGGGGCCCGATCTAAAACATCAGTCCCACCACAAGTGTTCAGTTTTCCAGTTGGAGTTTCCGATTCAGTTCCTTTGAGAGTTTACCAAGATCCATCGTTCGTTGTGAAATTGGTGCAGTTTCACCGATTGCCTTCAGTCCAGTTTGCTGTTTGATCGTGTTTGTTTGAGTTCGAGTTCCCAACGTTTTCTTCATTCCCTTGGAGTTGCACGACAGCTGGAAGAAGTTCCTGAAACCGCAGAAGATGAGGTCCACGAGGCAAGGTTCGATGCGCGTTGAGACCGAAGAGATGACCATGCAGCAGGTCATGGGTATGATGTAGGGACTACAGGAGGCAATGGCAGCGTCGAAAGCTGAGAAAGAGTGCATGTAGGAGGATCTCGCAGCGTCTCAGGCGAGAAATGAGGAGCTTTGTCGCATGAATGAAGAGTTGCACCACGGGTGGTGCAACAACTTAGGGCTACGCGACGGGGATGAGCCCGAGGGTTCCACTCCACCAAGGGAGTTCTCTACGCCGTTCTCGCAGTTGATTCTGGAGACGGTGATCCCCAACACGTTTGTGGGGCCCAAGGTAACCTTCACAGGGATGGAGGACCCCGAAGCACATCTGATGAGAATCAACTAAAGGTGGCTTTTTATAATGAAGAACAAGATCATTCGCCTTCACATTGAAAGTTTTTCTTGTTAATCTTTGCAAAAGATAAAGCCCAAGCCCAAGCCCAAGCCCAAGAAGGCCAAAGCCCACAAAAGCCCAAAGACCATCCCATGAAGGGCAAGGCCAAGTTTTAAATAAATATTGTTTAGAAAGGTGCTTAGAGGGAAACATTAGAAACCTCTATTGTTAAAGCATCTTTTAGTCTTTAGTTAAGAGTCTTAGGGGGGGTGTATTAGTAGATAGGTGTAGGAGTAAATAAGGAGGTGCCAAAGTGAGAGAAAGGATCACACCTTCCTCATGCCTTGTTTTAGGCGCAAATTCTAGAAGCTTTTTGGGAGGGAGTTTTTTTTGAATTTGTGTAGCTTACATTTCAGCACCTTAGGCTATAAATAGAGGTGCTCTCTTTGTAAAATTCAGATTGGAATTAATCTAAGAAAACTCTACTCAAATTTTGAGTGACCTTTGGAGAGCTTTTGGAGCCTTCTTCTCTAGTCTTATCTTGATGGATCATTGGAGTCCTCAAGTGGCGGCATCACTCTCATCTAGGAGCATTCCACACTTCTAGTGGCGAGATCATCCAACATTCTTCCATCTTCATGAGCACTCTCTTCTCCTTCCTTTCTTCTTTTTCAATTGTTCATGTTGCCTTGTGTTCTTGAGTTGTTTTTGGTTCGGTTTTTCCATTTTCCAGCACCTATGTTCTGTTTTTGTTTTTAATTTCTATTTTGTTCGGTTCATATGTTTTCTTGCTTAATTCTGTTCGGTCATTCCAAGTTTTAATCTCTTTGTTGATTCAATTTGACAATATTTGGTTCATCCAAATGAGTTTGGGATTTGGTACTAGTAATTGGTGAGTTCTTGTCTTAGAACCATGATCCAACTCTAAGAAAAGTGCCTCTATATTTTCCAGCTCAAGGTGATTCCTAAAAATGTCAAGAATCTTGTTCTATGTGGCTATTGGAATCACATCATGTGGTATCATGAGTCTTAGGTTCTTCTTGTTTAATTGTTGAGTTGTGTGCACTTTAATTTCAAGAGCTCTTTAATTTCTTGCAATTTAAGTTTCTGTTTTAGAATTTTAATTGAGTATTCTTGCTGTTTTTCTTTTGCTCCAAGTGTTTGTGGAAAGGTTTATGGCACTCATAATTCTTATGAGTATGGTTGCTCTTTTGGAATGGCATTATCCTTCCTAGAGTTTACCTTAAGCTTCCTTTCACTTGTTACAATTTGTGATGTGTCTTTTAATTTTTGAATCATGTCAAGTTTTGTCTTAGTCATGTTATTCCATATATGTCATTACTTCTAGTAGTACTTTTATTGTTTTGATTGTTTCTTGCTTTGGTGTCATATAATTTTCTGATTTGATGTTGATCCTTTGTGCATTTTCTTTTTAGATTTGAGTTCATACTTGTATTCTAGACCTATACCAGTTCCAATACATCATTTTCTATTATGTCTTTGCTAGTTCATCATCCTGTTTTTTTATTCCTATTAGGATTCCTCTGTTTCTGAAAAAAAGTGCTTACTGTTTTTCCTTATTGCAATTGATTTACGTACTGTAAAATTCTGAAATTCTGGATTTGAGATATTCAAAGTGTTAGAAAAGAATAGAAAAAAGAATCATTCAAAAATATGAAGTACACAAAAAATGATAAATAAAATAAAAAAAGTGTACATTCCTGCCGAAAAAAATACGGTAATCTGGCAGCGATTTTAAAAAATTTATTTCTCTCAATTGGCTTACTGTTTTTAATTGATTCCAGTGCCATTATTGAGTTAACATCTTGAAGTTTCTGTGGTATAAATTTCATAATCCAGTTCGCTCTACAACGTTCCAGTTAAATCAGTGATTATCAAGCACAGTTTGCATTTTAAAAAAAAATAAAAAAATTTCCAGTAGCTATATTTTTTGTTTTCTTCATCTACTCTAGTGCTTTTCCTTAGGTATTCTTTTGTGTGCCTACTTTTCTCATTGAGTTCTTTATTTTCTTGATTGTCTTTCATTCTTACTCTTTGAGTTTGTCGTACATATAGTATTCCTTTTGCAATTACCTTTCCTTGCTTATACCTTTTCTTGTTTGTCTTTATTGTTTCATTGGTTTTGTGGTGGTTGCTCTTGAGATTGGTGTGCTTGCTTTGACATATTTCATTTGAGGATTCCAAGGCCTCAAGATCAGATTGGTGCAAGAACATTGTTTCTTTGAGAGTGATCTCTTTTTTCAGCTTCATTTCACTTCGGCAGTTTCATTGCCAAAGCTCACTGTTTTTGCTAATTTTTAACTTGTTTGCTGTTTTTGTGTGTTTGCTGTTTTTTAATTACAAATGGCTGGATTTTCAAGTGATGCATCCTACAAGCAGAATTCTCCTTCCAAAGCTTCAATCCTTGGTGAATTACATGAAGCTCAAAGAACCATTAGACGGTTGGAGGAGAAAATGCAAAAGATGGAGGTCCAACAAGCTAGACCATCTCCTTCTATCCATGATGGACATCATTCTCATAGACCATCTTCAAGAGCTTCTTCAAATGATGTTGGCCGTGAAGATGACCATAGGAGAAGGAGAACTCCACCCCAATTCCTTGGACATAGACATCACAACCAAGGGGAGAGACCTCACTATGGCAATGGCTACTACCAAGATGCAAAGGCTAGGCTACCTTCGGTCAAGCTTCCTTGTTTCAATGGCTCAAGTGATCCTAATGTATATTTAGATTGGGAGGCTAAGTGTGAACAAATATTTGAGATCCATGAGATCCAAGATGAGCATAAGCTTAAGCTAGCCACCCTAGAGTTTAGTGATTATGCCATGAAATGGTGGCATGGAATTGTAAAGGACATTATCTATCACAAGGGTCCTCCCGTGGACTCTTGGAACTCTTTAAAGGATCAAATGCGCGCTAGATTTGTGCCCCCACATTGTCAAGAATCTTGTTCTATGTGGCTATTGGAATCACATCAACATCTCACTGCGTTCCACACGCAAATGATGCTGGTAAGCGACTCCGACGCTGTAAGATGCAAACTCTTCATTAGCACTTTGACTGGGATGCCCATGGACTGGTTCATTAGCCTTCCGAATGGCCATATCACCTCCTTCGCACAGCTCTCGCAACTGTTCAGGGAGCAGTATCTAGCAAACAGGGCTCCAACGCCGGTCTCGTACGACCTATTCGATGTAAAGCTGTATCAGGGTGAGACCCTCAAGGAATACATCAGTCGCTTTAGAGCGCAGGTGGTGAAGGTTGGCACCACAGAGGAGCCTATGATCGTCTATGCGTTCAGGTAAGGAATGTGCCCTAGAACCTTCTGTGAATCGATCATACGAAGTCGCCCCAAGACCTTCGCTGAGATAAGGCATCGCGCGGTGGAACACATCGCCTCTGAGGGCGAGGTGTGTGCAAGAAGTGCACAAGCGTCGCACCCGCACGCCCAAGAGCGTAGTCGCGTGCACAACCCGCCAGGGTCAATGAGGCCACGACAGGGAGGAAGAACCAAGACAGGAAGCGCCCATACGAGGTGAGGAGGCCTCAGGCAAGGGGGGCAGCAGAGGAGAACATGCAGGTGAGGAAAGGAAATAGGCCGTTAAGGCACCATTTCGTGATGGGGCTGAAGGATCTTATTGCTGTGCCCAACATAGCTGACAGGTTGAGGCCACCAGTGATGGAGGAGGGCCCAAGCTCATCACACGATAAAAGCCAAGCCTCCAAGACTAGACGGTCTAGCCTATGATGAGGAGCGTCTAGACTCAAAAAGGAGCGTCTAGCCCATGAAGAGGAGCGTCTAGGCCATGATGAGGAGCGGCTACATAAGGAGCGTCTAGGCCATGATGAGGATTCCTTCTAGACCGTCTAGCTTCACATACACAAGGGTCAAAGCTACGGTTTTGGGAAGAGAAGACCTTTGTAATTGTTACATAAAGGCCCATTAGGGGTGCTTAGTAATTAGAGTAGTGTAGAAAGCATATTTGTGTGAACATTCTAGAAAGACCATGGAGGGGGTGAGCATAAAAACTAGACACACCCCTCCCCATGTGCTCATTTGTGCACCCATGTGCCATGTGCACCCATGTGCTTCACATTTACATTTCATTTGGCTAGCATTAGGGTTGCATTATGGTCCTCCTTAGCCTATAAAAGGAGGAGCCTACACCTTGTATTTTCAAGTTTATTGTGAGTAAAGTTATGCTGCCCATTTGTGCTCAACTTTGCTTCTCCCTAGAATCCTAGGCTCTAAACTTCAATTCCTTCATCTTTTCCCTTGAGCTGGCCGAACCACTCAATACCCATACTTATCATGCACCTACAAGATCAACACCACTCTTAGGAGGATCTTGCTCACTCTCATTCATTGCTTCCGCCCCATACTCTACATTGATTCAAGAAGAACTTCATGAAAATGCCATCATTTGGTATCATGAGCTTTGGTTCTTCAAGATGAGTAGCTCTTGGTCTTTTCAATTTTAGTTCTTCTTTATTTCATATTGTCATTTAATTTCCATACTTGTCTTGCTGTTTTTTTTACATTTTAATTTGTTTGGTGTGCTTTGTGGAAGATCCAACCGAAGCACTCTTGTTCAATTGATCTTGAACAAGTTCTTGTGCAATTTGTGATAGGATTCCATACACCTTGAGTTGCTATTTTCTTTTAGGCTTTTGAGTCTTTATTGCTTTCATTATTTGGTTCATATTATGCTTTGAGTCTTTAATTTTCTGAATCTATACATGTTTTGTCAAGTCATGTTCATCCATATTGTCAACAATTCATAGTAGCCCTTTTATTTGGCTTGATTGTTTCTTGATTTTGGGTCTCTTTAATTGCTTGAATCTGCTGTTCTTTGCTCTTTTGGTGCCTTTTTAATTTTAGTTTGAGTTCCATTTGTGTTTAGATCATACACAAATTCTATTTCACAAATTTCCATTGTGTCTAAACTTTGGTATCTTGCTGTTTTTGTTTCCAGTTTTCAGATTCCCCTGTTTTCACCTTCTCTGTTTTGGCTGTTTTGATCCAGAAAAATATTTCCACTCATAGGAAAATTTTGATTCTCTGGAATATGCAAGTTTAAAGTGTTATAGAAAGGACAAAAAAAGAATTAGGTCAAAAGAAGCAACAGAAAAAAAATGATAAATCTTTTAAAATCAGAGTGCAAATCTGAGGCGCTCCAGCTGGCCTAACCGAACACCAAAATTGCAAAATTTATTAAAAAAAAAATTGTGCATGCGTTTTGAGTGATTCCAAAGCCAGATTTTAGATAAGATCCTGAATATCTTGCATATCAAATTTCAGAGTCAAATTTTTAAAAATAAAGCTCAGCATAAATCGGGGAACAAACACGTTTTCTGGCCCACAACATTTTCCAGTGGTGCTGTTTTTTTTATTTGGTCATCTAATCTAGTGCTTTTCTTTAGGAATTCTTTTGTGTGCCAACCTTTAATTGAGTACCTTTATTTGTTTGCTTTAATTACTTGACTCTCTTTCTAGTTGTCATAATCTAAATCCTTTTGGTGGTACTGTTTTATTCAATTAAATTTGTTTCTTGCTTTTGTTCTTTGACCTCTAATTTGGGTGCTGGAATTTAATTCTTCTTTGGTGCTTATGTGAATGGGAACTTGATTTGGTTAAGGTTTAGCCCTTTTGCTAGGTGCTGGAAATTGGAGAATTAAAGACCATCATTCTAAGGAGAAGACAAGGCCAAAGCCGAAACAAGTAATCTTGAAATAAACACTACAAACACTTGGAAGATCCACAAGCAAAGACAACAAGGAAGTGCACTAACCAAAAGAGGATCAACAAAGGGAGTTCTCTTATTTTCTTTGCAACTTGGTTTATTGTTAATTACCTTGTTAATTACGTTTTAGACGGTGAGTGTGTCTTCAAGGGCTCAAAGTGTCCAAGAAGCCTCACCTAGGGCCGAATAGTATAGCATTCTTGATTAGTAATTGTTACTTGTTTGTAATTGTTTTTCTTTTGCTTTCATAGCTACGCTTTGCATGGTTAAGTTTTGTTTAAATTTGTGTTAAACCGACTAGTTTTGTGGTATAGATAGCTTACATTGTTTTCTTGCATTTATTTCTCAACTTATTTGTGTTCTAAGTGTTTCACTAAGAGAAAGTCTTGTGTGAAGATATTGGAGGATAGTTTTTGGCAAGGAAAAGGCTTGGTACTTAAGTAGTCCTTTGTGACTCACCTCCCTTACCTGGAAAACTACCTTCTTTAACTTTCCTAAACTTTCTCAAAGTAAAACACCTATATACACAATGTTTTAGCCATGTCTTCTTCTTCTCACTCTCCAAAGTCTATAGAAAGTGAAGTAAAATGTTTGAAAACTCTTTTGAAAGAAGTATCACAAGCGGTACAATTAATTTCTTTTAGACAATTGGAGAATGAGAACAAAATCAATGAGTTGGCTAAAGTTCAAGAAGAGAAATCACAAAAATAAAAAAAAACTCATGCATCCCATTCTAAAAGTAATGAGACTCTAGGGGAGGGAAGCCTTAGAATTAATGACTATTACCAACCCCCCCTAGAAGGACTAGACAAAGGGAGCAAGAGAGCCCAAAGGAAGTAAGGGTAGACCTACCCCATTTCTATGGTAAGGAAGATGTAGAGGCCTACCTAGATTGGGAGATGAAAGTAGAGCAACTCTTTGCTTGCCATAGGGTGAGTGAAGAGAGGAAGGTACCCTTAGCAACCCTTAGTTTCCAAAGCAATGCCATGTATTGGTGGACCTCTTTAGAGAGAGATCGACGTCTTCATAGGGAGCCTCCCATAGAATATTGGAATGACCTTAGGGGAGCCCTAAGACGTCGCCACATACCTTCCTACTACCATAGGGAGTTGATGGACAAGCTCCAAAGACTCCAACAAAAGAACTTAAGTGTGGAAGAGTATAGGCAGAAAATGGAGCTCTACATGATGAGAGCATCCATTAGAGAGGAAGAAACCACCACCATATCTAGGTTTCTAAGTGGGCTCAACCTTGAGATAAGGGATCGAGTAGAACTATTACCCTACCAAGACTTGAATGATTTGGTTCAACTTTGCATTAAAGTTGAACAACAAAATTTGCGCAAAACTTCAAGTCAAAGGGTGGGTTCTTACTCCAACTCTTATCCCAAGAAAGACTTTAAAAGGGAGGGTAGTACACCTAGAGACGAATCCAAAGAAACTACCAAACCCTTAGTGAAAGATGCCTCCACCCCATATATCCGTGCTAGGGACACCAAGTGTTTTAAATGTTTTGGAAGAGGGCATGTGCAAGCACAATGTCCAAACCAAAGGGTTTTGTTTTTAAAGGGAAAAGATGAGTACACAAGTGGTGAGGATGAACCTAGTACACAAGGAAAGGGGGAAGGAGAGAGGATAAATCCTTTGGAGGGGGACTTATTGATGATTCAAAGAATCCTCCACAATCAACCTAGTGCATCCATTGAGACACAACGAGAGAACATTTTTCATACTAGATGCAATATTTTAGAAAATATATGCTCTCTTATTGTGGATGGTGGATCATGCTGCAATTGCTGTAGCACTAGATTGATTGAGAAACTAAATCTACACATAGTTCCTCATCCAAAACCTTACAATTTACAATGGATCAATGAGGATGGAGAACTACGTGTAGACAAACAAGTGGAAATCGAGTTTTCTATAGGTAACTGCAAAGACAATGTTTTATGTGATGTAGTACCTATGGAAGCTTGCCACATCTTATTAGGTAGACCATGGCAATTTGATAAGAAAACCTCGCATAATGGTCTAACTAACGAGATTTCTTTCATCCACAAGCACAAAAAGTTTGTACTTAGCCCTTTACCACATTCCCAAGTGGTAAAAGACCAAATACAAATGAAACACAAAAGGGATGAAGAAAAAATAGAAAAAGAAAAAATTTTTGGGAAACAAAAGGCGTGGGAGAATAGTGTTCCTTCCCACAAGGTCATTCAACAAGTCAAGCACAATGAAACTACCTTTACAAACATGCTACTTGTTGAACAACCTAGCCTTTCCTATTGTAAAGGAACACTTGCACGCATGAGCATAAAAGAAAAGTCTTTAAAAGAAGCTTGCATAGATCAAGACTATTTCTCAAATGTGTTAAGATATCCCCAAAAGAATGACAAGTTATCTATAAGCACCTACCAATTTTTGTATGAAGTAGTGCCTAGAACAACTTGCCATGTCTTATTGAGACAACCATTGCAAAATATACAAATTTTCATAAACAATGGTTGTACCAACGAGACTCTCTTTGCACATAAGAGAAAAAGTCTACAAGAAGGAGAACTCATGGGGCAAATGAGAATTGATGAAACTCTAGAGCTTTTAAGAGGAAAACTTTTGTCACCCATGAGAAAAGAGGTTCAAAGACATTACTTTAGGTACAACTCTTGTTTTCAAACTACACCTAAAGCAAAGTCTCAAGAACTCTATACTCCTTCACCTTTTGTAAAAGATACTTGGGAAGACACACATTTCATATTAGAGCTTCCTAGGACAACAAAAGGTCTTGATTCTTTCTTCATGGAAGTGGATAAACTCTTCTTAAGAAAAGTGACAAGTCTCCATGATTTATTTTCAAACATAAGGGATAGAGCTCCAAAATTTGAAAACATAGCTCTCCCTTCTATGCTTCACGAAATCATGAGGGACACCCACAATTCTTGGGATAAGAATCCTTTTCCTTTTATGCATGCATACAATGGAGTAGTCCACAAGATTACTCATATCTCTCCATTTGAAGTTGTATGTGAACATAGTCCTCTTGCCTTTTTAAAGTTGTCACCATTTCCTAAAGGGATTATGCCTAAGGAAAAAGTAACTACTTTTGGAAATTTTAGAAAACATAAGAGGATCAGAAGGCACCTACAACCATCAAAAGGGAAGCATTGTGAGAAGTTGACCAAAACAAGAGAAAAACAAAGATGGCAACTTCACACAAATAATTGTTCTCCAAATACTCACTCTAACTCCTTTGCTTTGTTTCAAGATTCTCATAGGTTGATATTTGATCCGGGAGGACACACCTTGACGAAGCAAGAGGCTGCTATCCGAGATCAAGTTAGCAAATCTGAGGATAGATCTTTTCCCGATGGAGGAGATGATGGACACCATCCAGCCACAACAAGTCCCCTCAAAAGCAAAAGCTTTGGATTTGAGGACAAATCCTTTTCAAGAGGGAGGGGATGATGGAGGAGGGCCCAAGCTCACCACATGATGAAAGCCAAGCCTCCAAGACTAGACGGTCTAACCTATGATGAGGAGCGTCTAGACTAAAAAAGGAACGTCTATCAGTGTTATTGATGGGAATAACACTGATGGAACCATCAGTGTTAGTGCTGGGAATAATACTGATGATAACATCAGTGTTATTGCTGGGGATAATAGTGATGGTACCATCAGTGTTATTGGTGGGAATAATACTGATGGAACCATCACTGTTAATGGTGGGTATAATAATGATGGTACCATCAGTGTTATTGGTGGCAATAATTCTGATGGTACCACGAGTGTTATTTGTGGCAATAATACTGATGGTACCATCAGTGTTATTGGTGGCAATAATACTGATGGTACCATCGGTGTTATTGGTGGGAATAATACTGATTGAACCATCAGTGTTAATGGTGGGAATAATACTGATGGTACCATCAGTTTTTTTGTGTGGCAATAATACTGTTGGTACCATCAGTGTTATTGGTTGGAATAATACTGATGGTACCATCAGTATTTGTTGAAACAAGTGGTGTTCAAGCTTTGAAGAATCCAAATCCTTTGAAGGATGTTGAAGCCTCTGCTGTGCTTGATGTTGCTGTGCTGTTTTAATCTTTGTTTTGGGGTAGTTTATATGTTGTAATCCACCCTATGATTAAATCTAAAGCATTAGCATTCTCAATCTTTGTGAAAACAAAATGATTTCAAACTAAGTAAAGACAACTGATTGTTTTGTCGAAACAACCGATTGTTTGTACTTAGGTGTTTTGAGAAAAAGTTTGAAAACTGTTTTGAATGGTTAAACATTTAAGTACCAAAACAACCGATTGATTCGAGGAAACAACCGATTGTTTGTTTTGGGACCATAAAAGAAAAGCTGTTTTCTTTGCCTGAGCTTTAAATGATTTAACTGTTATGCTCCAGTCATTAAATGCTTTGACCAATCTTTTAATGCAATTTAAGAGTTTGTTAAGATTTGATAACAAACTACATCTTTGAATATATTCAGAAAAACAGATTTAAAAATTAAGAATCTTTGATCCAGTTTTTCTAAGAGAGTTTTTCAAAGTGTTGAGATTGCTAAGTTGTTTTGTGATTGATCAAAGTGGTGGAATAGGATTCTGCTTGTATTGATTTCAGATTATCTTCTGTAACAAGTGTAATTCTTGTACTCTGTTGAACAATTTCGTTTCTGTGTTTGCTGAGATTGGCTGTGTGTTCTTGAGGTGTTCAAGATCAGCAATCTTAGTGTTGGCCAAGGAGAGTGTGTTTCTTGAGGTGTTCAAGTTCTCTTCGTTGTTGTGTAAGTGATCAAGTGGTGATTGCTTAGTGGATATCCTCAGGTTTTCTGAGAAGACTGAATGTAGCTCTGGATTTTGAGTGAACAAGTATAAACAACTGTGTACAATCTCTCTATCTCTAACTCTTTAAATTCAGTTTGTTTCTTGTTTACTGCTATAAACAACCGATTGTTTCTACGAAACAACAGACTGTTTTTCTAGTCTATAGCTTTTGCTTGCTGTTTTGGCTAACTAAATTGCTGAATCATTTGGTTCCTAAGACAAATTCATTCTAGTTTTTGAAATATTTGCGAAAACCCTTTTAAACAATTCACTCCCCCTCTAATTTAAAGCCATCTTTTCTATCATTATTGGTTGGAATAATACTGATGGAACCCTCACTGTTAATGGTGGGAATAATACTGATGGTACCATCAGTGTTATAAGTGGCAATAATACTGATGGTACCATGAGTGTTATTTGTGGGAATAATACTGATGGTACCATCAGTGTTATTGGTGGGAATAATACTGATGGTACCATCATTCTTATTGGTGGCAATAATACTGATGGTACCATCAATGTTATTGGTGGGAATAATACTGATGGAAACATCAGTGTTATTGGTGAGAATAATACTGATGGATCCATGAGTGTTATTGGTGGGAATAATGATGATGGTATCATCAGTGTTATTGGTGGGAATAACACTGATGGAACCATCACTGTTAATAGTGGGAATAATACTGATGGAACCATAACTGTTAATGGTGGGAATAATACTGATGGTACCATGAGTGCTATTGGTGGCAATAATACTGATGATACCATGAGTGTTATTTATGGCAATAATACTGATGGTATCATGAGTGTTATTTGTGGCAATAATACTAATGGTACCATCAGTGTTATTGGTGACTATAATACTGATTGTACCATCAGTGTTATTGGTGGGAATAATACTGATGGAACCATTAGTGTTAATGGTGGGACATCAGTATTATTGGTGGCCATAATACTGATGGTACCATCACTGTTATTGGTGGCAATAATACTGTTGGTACCATCAGTGTTATCGGTGGCAATAATACTGATGGTACCATCTGTGTTATTGGTGGCAATAATAATGATGGTAACATCATTGTTATTGGTGGCAATAATACTGATGGTAACATCATTGTTATTGGTGGCAATAATACTGATGGTACCATCAGTGTTATTGGTAGGAATAATACTGACGGTACCATCAGTGTCATTTGTGGGAATAATACTGATGGTACCATCAGTGTTATTGGTAGTAATAATAATGATGGTACAATCAATGTTAATGGTGTGAGTAAAACTGATGGTAGAATCAGTGTTATTGGCGGGAATTAGACTGATGGTACCATCAATATTATTGGTGGAAATAATACTGATGGTACCATCAATGCTATTGGTGGCAATAATACTGATGGTACCATCAATGTTATTGGTGGGAATAATACTGATGGTAGGATCAGTGTTATTTGTGGGAATAATACTGAGGGTACCATCAGTGTTATTGGTGGGAATAATACTGATTGTACCTTCAGTGTTATTGGTGGGAATAATGATGATGGTATCATCAGTGTTATTGGTGGGAATAACACTGATGGAACCATCACTGTTAATAGTGGGAATAATACTGATGGAACCATAACTGTTAATGGTGGGAATAATACTGATGGAACCATGAGTGCTATTGGTGGCAATAAGACTGATGATACCATGAGTGTTATTTATGGTAATAATACTGATGGTATCATGAGTGTTATTTGTGGCAATAATACTAATGGTACCATCAGTGTTATTGGTGACTATAATACTGATTGTACCATCAGTGTTATTGGTGGGAATAATACTGATGGAACCATTAGTGTTAATGGTGGGACATCAGTATTATTGGTGGCAATAATACTGATGGTACCATCACTGTTATTGGTGGCAATAATACTGTTGGTACCATCAGTGTTATCGGTGGCAATAATACTGATGGTACCATCTGTGTTATTGGTGGCAATAATACTGATGGTAACATCATTGTTATTGGTGGCAATAATACTGATGGTAACATCATTGTTATTGGTGGCAATAATACTGATGGTACCATCAGTGTTATTGGTAGGAATAATACTGACGGTACCATCAGTGTCATTTGTGGGAATAATACTGATGGTACCATCAGTGTTATTGGTGGTAATAATAATGATGGTACAATCAATGTTAATGGTGTGAGTAAAACTGATGGTAGAATCAGTGCTATTGGTGGGAATTAGACTGATGGTACCATCAATATTATTGGTGGAAATAATACTGATGGTACCATCAATGCTATTGGTGGCAATAATACTGATGGTACCATCAATGTTATTGGTGGGAATAATACAGATGGTAGGATCAGTGTTATTTGTGGGAATAATACTGAGGGTACCATCAGTGTTATTGGTGGGAATAATACTGATTGTACCTTCAGTGTTATTGGTGGCAATAAAATTGTTGGTACCATCAGTGTTATTAGTGGCAATAATATTGATCGTACCATCAGTGTTATTGGTGGCAATAATACTGATTGTACCATCAGTGTTATTGGTGGCAAAAATACTGAAGGTACCATCAGTGTTCTTCGTGGCAATAATACAAAAGGTACCATCGGTGTTATTAGTGGCAATAATACTAATGCTACCATCACTGTTATTCGTGGCAATAATACTAATGGTACCTTCACTGTTATTCGTGGCAATAATACTGATGGTACCATCAGTGTTATTGGTGGGAATAATACAGATAGAACCATCAGTGTTAATGATGGGAATAATACTGATGGTAACATCAGTGCTATTGGTTGGAATAATAGTGATGGTACCATCAGTGTTATTTGTGGGAATAATACTGATGGAACCATCAATGTTAAAGGTGAGAATAATACAGATGGTACCATTAGTGTTATTGGTGGGAATAATATTAATGATACCATCAGTATTATTGCTGGCAATAATAGTAATGTTACCATCAATGTTATTGGTGGGAATAAAACTGATGGAACCATCAGTGGAAATTATGGGAATAATACTGAAGGTGACATCAATGTTATTGGTGGGAATAATAGTGATGGTACCATCCGTGTTATTGGTGGGATTAATACTGATGGAACCATTAGTTTTAATGGTGGGAATAACATGGATGGTACCATCAGTGTTATTGGTGGCAATAATACTGATGTTACCATGAGTGTTATTTGTGAGAATAATACTGATGGTACCATCAATGTTATTGGTGGGAATAATACTGATGGTACCATCAGTGTTATTGGTGGGAATAATACTGATGGAACCATCAGTTTTAATGGTGGGAATAATATTGATGGTACCATCTGTTATATTGGTGGCAATAATACTGATGGTAGCATGAGTGTTATTTGTGAGAATAATACTGATGGTACCATCAGTGTTATTGGTGGGTATAATACTAATGGAACCATCACTGTTATTGGTGGGAATAATACTGATGGTACCATCAGTGTTATTGGTGGGAATAATACTGATTGTACCATCAGTGTTATTTGTGGCAATAATACTAATGGGACCATCGATGTTATTCGTGGCAATAATACTAATGCTACCTTCACTGTTATTCGTGGCAATAATACTGATAGTACCATCAGTGTTATTGGTGGGAATAATACAGATAGAACCATAAGTGTTAATGATGGGAATAATACTGATGGTAACATCAGTGCAATTGGTTGGAATAATAGTGATGGTACCATCAGTGTTTTTTGTGGGAATAATACTGATGGAACCATCAATGTTAAAGGTGAGAATAATACAGATGGTACCATTAGTGTTATTGGTGGGAATAATATTAATGATACCATCAGTATTATTGCTGGCAATAATAGTAATGTTACCATCAGTGTTATTGGTGGGAATAAAACTGATGGAACCATTAGTGGAAATTATGGGAATAATACTGATGGTGACATCAATGTTATTGGTGGGAATAATAGTGATGGTACCATCCGTGTTATTGGTGGGATTAATACTGATGGAACCATTAGTTTTAATGGTGGGAATAACATGGATGGTACCATCGGTGTTATTGGTGGCAATAATACTGATGTTACCATGAGTGTTATTTGTGAGAATAATACTGATGGTACCATCAATGTTATTGGTGGGAATAATACTGATGGTACCATCAGTGTTATTGGTGGGAATAATACTGATGGAACCATCAGTTTTAATGGTGGGAATAATATTGATGGTACCATCTGTTATATTGGTGGCAATAATACTGATGTTAGCATGAGTGTTATTTGTGGGAATAATACTGATGGTACCATCAGTGTTATTGTTGGGTATAATACTAATGGAACCATCATTGTTATTGGTGGGAATAATACTGATGGTACCATCAGTGTTAATTGGGGCAATTATACTGATAGTACCATGAGTGTTATGTGTGGCAATAATACTGATATAGTACCATGAGTGTTATGTGTGGCAATAATACTGATGGTACCATCAGTGTTATTGGTGGGAATAATACCGATTGTACCATCAGTGTTATTCGTGGCAATAATACTAATGGGACAATCGATGTTATTCGTGGCAATAATACTGATGCTACTATCACTGTTATTCGTGGCAATAATACTAATGGTACCTTCACTGTTATTCGTGGCAATAATACTGATGGTACCATCAGTGTTATTGGTGGGAATAATACAGATAGAACCATCAATGTTAATGATGGGAATAATACTGAGGGTAACATCAGTGCTATTGGTGGGAATAATAGTGATTGTACCATCAGTGTTATTTGTGGAAATAGTACTAATGGAACCATCAATGTTAAAGGTGAGAATAATACTGATGGTACCATTAGTGTTAATTGTGGCAATAATACTAATGATACCATCAGTGTTATTGCAGGCAATAATAGTAATGTTACCATCAGTGGTATTGGTGGGAATAAGACTGATGGAACCATCAGTGTTAATTATGGGAATAATACTGATGGTAACATCAATGTTATTGGAGGGAATAATAGTGATGGTACCATCAGTGTTATTGGTGGGAATAATACTGATGGAACCGTTAGTTTTAATGGTGGGAATAATAATGATGGTACCATCAGTCTTATTGGTGGCAATAATATTGATGTTACCATGAGTGTTATTTGTGGGAATAATACTGACGGTACCATCAGTGTTATTGGTGGGAATAATACTAATGGAACCATCACTGTTATTGGTGGGAATAATACTGATGGTACCATCAGTGTTAATATTGGCAATTATATTGATAGTACACGAGTGTTATGTGTGGCAATAATACTGATGGTACCATCAGTGTTATTGGTGGCAATAATACTGATTGTACCATCAGTGTTATTGGTGGCAATAATACTGATTGTACCATCAGTGTTATTGGTGGCAATAATGCTGATGGTACCATGAGTGTTATTCGTGGCAATAATACTAATGGTTCCATCGGTGTTATTCGTGGCAATAATACTAATGCTACCATCACTGTTATTCGTGGCAATAATACTAATGGTACCTTCACTGTTATTCGTGGCAATAATACTGATGGTACCATCAGTGTTATTGGTGGGAATAATACTGATGGAACCATCAGTGTTAATGATGGGAATAATACTGAGGGTAACATCAGTGCTATTGGTGGGAATAATAGTGATTGTACCATCAGTGTTATTTGTGGGAATAGTACTATTGGAACCATCAATGTTAAAGGTGAGAATAATACTGATGGTACCATTGGTGTTATTTGTGGCAATAATACTAATGATACCATCAGTGTTATTGCTGGCAATAATAGTAATGTTACCATCAGTGTTATTGGTGGGAATAAGACTGATGGAACCATTAGTGTTAATTATGGGAATAATACTGATGGTAACATCAATGTTATTGGTGGGAATAATAGTTGTTCCGTCCGGTTGACTGGGACGTCTTCGTGCGCGACATCAACCGTCAGCTAGAGACTCCTTCCCACTGGTTACCTGCGGATTCCTCCAAAAAAGAGGACAAAGAGGCGCCCTAGCGGCCGTTTGCACTCCGACGCTCAAGTCAGCCAGCAAGAAACACCAAAACTGTGCACCTCCATCTCTGAGCACCGCGTGTGGCACTCTGAAGATGGTAAAAAGAACTGTGTATTGTGTGTGTGTTTTCTCCCTCAGGCAAAGATCTTTCCCCAGTCCCTTGTACGTAACCCCAAGGCTCGAGCAAGCAACTAGAGAGTTTCTGGTCAATTTGCCCAAAAGTTCCAACCCCGTTCCCAACATTCTCCGTGCTATTTAAACCACCCAAGCATTTAAAGCGCCTTAAAGTGCTTTTAATCACAAACGTAATGCGCTCAATTAAAGCATTTAATTAGAAAACGTAGCGCATTTAAGACGTTGAAACGCTTGGGAGCCATTATAGTACCTGAACGCTCGAAACGGAAACTGTATTGAATGACTTTAATTACTTGGCACCTGACTAAAGGGTGTTTCTATTCTGACCTGGCTGTCCTACACGTGGAGGGCCTCACGACGCCATGACCCCATCTGGGGGTGTTTCTGCCCATCTGGGGACGTTTCTACGTGTGAGTCCTCCTGCCTGGGAGTGCTACTGCGCTAGGGGCGACTTTTCGGGTGCCAACTCATGCCCCCAATCATCTAGTCACTCACTTTGAGAGCGTATCTGCCTTCCTCTTGTACCCTGCACCCGGCTACCCTTGGCGTGACCTGTCTCTTGAGTCGTATCTGTCCCAAAGGCGTCTCTGGGGCGGCAGGGGTACTTCACGAGTCAGGCTGCCCTACACTGGTGTTGTTACTATGGCCTTGAAGCCACCTTTCTCTCCTCTTTATTACTGTTCCCTGGTTATCCAGGGTTTGGGGCCCTCCCACGGCGTCGCCCCCTCCATGGTCTTTCCTACCCATGGGTATCGGGGAGCAGCGCTGTGGTCACCTTGCCCTTGTGCCATTCCATCTTGGCGACACCCAGTTGGGCGGCGCCCTATCTCGGTGATGCCCTGTTAGGCGACGCCTTACCTGGGCGACGCTTTACGTTGACTTTGACCTTTACGTTGACTTTGACCTTGACTTCGTCAACGCCCGGGTACGGGACGGTACACAAGCCCCCCAGTCTTAAGTTGATGACTTGTCTTCAGCGAAAAAACTAAGGCTTCGCCCACGCCATCCACGTGGCACCCAGTGACGTGTCATTCTTGCTGACGTAGCAACCTTGAAACCATTGACGTGACGCTCTCCGAACCCTTGGGGTGCTCTTAATGGTTGATTGGACATCCTCTGAAATGGGGAAAGCAACGCTTTTGGGGCCACGCTTAATCGCGTGCCACGTGGTTCATCACGCGGTCATCCTTAAGAACCTCTTGCGCTCCCCTTGAGCACTTAATCCTGCAACACGTGGCATCATCGCACGGTCACCATTTGTTGTCCCTCGCGCTCCTCGTAACGTTTAAGTTACCCAAACCCCGCGCTTGGAACCACTGTTACATCCACTTTCTCTGCCTTTCCTCACTGTTCATCTTCTTTGAATCCCTTCTCTCGCGACACCTACTCTTTCGTGCTTCCGCTCTCCACGCCCTTCAACCCCCAAAGGTACGGTTTTTCCTCTCCTTGATGATTCCCTTTACTGCATGAACTGCCTGGGACTGTCCATGTTACTGCATTTCTTTGGATATCGTTTGCATGCTTCTTCGCTCCTCTCGTTCCTCTTTTCTCTCGTGTGGGTAGGGTTCTCCTAAGATTCCTCCATTTTTTCCCCTTTTCTTCTCCCAACCCTTTTTCTCTGAACCCTTTCTTTTCTCTTTTGATCTTCAGCTCTTGCATCAATGGCGAAAACTAAGACCGCCGCGCCTCCCCCGCTCCCTAAGTCTTACTATAAAGGTGAGTATGACTGGGCCCCCGACGATCTCCTCGATGAATGCTCCACCCTAAACTCTGTTGAGGACGTTGAGGCCCACAGGGGGGACCCTGCGCTTTACAATTTCAACGCCTTCCATAAAAATCACGACTCCCACGTCCTGGTATGCCGGGTGAGACCTGGGATACCCGTTTGTGGGGACTCAAGAGACACTGGGGGAAACCCCTTCTTCTTCCTTTATCAAATGGTACTCAAGAGAGTGGGCCTGCGTCTGCCTCTTTCTTCCTTCGAGAAAGAACTGCTTACAGAGATAAACACCGCCCCAGCCCAGCTCCACCCCAACAGCTGGGCTTTCGTAAGGGGGTTTCAGATTCTCTGCGGATATCTGGGTGTCCCCTCTTCCGTGGACGTTTTTCTTCATTTTTTCGAGGTAAAGAAACAGGGGAAGAGCTTATGGATGAGCTTTTCTGGCATCGCCGGGCGCATCATCCTTACACTCTTCCAAAATTCGTTCAAAGGATGGAAAGGGAAGTTCTTCAAAGTACGTGCGACCAAGCGCGATCCTACCGTCCTAGAGGGCTTTCCCCTATACTGGACGGATAAGCCCATAACCATGAAGGCCCTGGCTTTGGATGAGCTCGCCCCCGCCGATCGGGACGTGTGCAAAGCCTTGGCGGGGCTGGGGGTAGTCTTCGATACCGCCAAACTCATCGCAAACGAATTCAACGCCCATGGGCTCTCCACCTACTTTGGTATCTACCCTTGATTATTTATACTACATTAGCTATTGTGGTTATACGGATTCACTTGCTTGCTTGAACCCCTGTGGTTATCTGCGTGTGTCTGGCCATAGAACTCCCCTTCTGCTTTATCTGAATTAATCTTTGCCCTACTATTCTTTGCTGCTGCAGGTTCAGTGATGACTTCTTCGAGGCGGCTTGCTCTTGCCAAATTTTTGAAGAAGGCAAAATCTGCCAAAGAGGGTGGGGACGCCGTCGCCTCTGACGTGCCCACCGTCGCTTCCCTGCCGATTCCTCCACCGTCTGCTTCTCCTCCTCCCATTGCCGCGGTTCCATTAGCCATGGCGTCGACCCCTGCCCCAGCACGCCCCATCAAAGGGAAAAGGGTGCTGATAGTAGACTCTGACAGCGAAGACTCGGGCACTGCCCTGGTTTCCCATAAGAGGAGGGCTACGGGCCTTCCTGCCTCATCAGCCGCGTCTCCCGATGGTGGGAGCTCTCTCAGGGACGATCCTCCTAGTGCCACATCACCTCCACCTCCACTAGCCCACGAGGAACGAGAAGAAAGGATTGACTCGGTTCCCCCGCTCTCGCCGTTGCCGCATCGTGACGCAGCTGAGGCCTCGGGCTCCGCCTCTCCTGTATCAGTCCCTGCTTCGACTTCCCGCAAACCTCGAATTCCTCGCCCCATTCATAGGGAGTTGACGCAGGGTTTCACCGAAGGAATGTCACCGACTGATCCTCAAAAGGGGGGAGGCATGCCTTATTATATGGGGGCATTTCTGGCGGTGGCACTCAAGTGGCGCACCCAGGCTCGAAACGCTATCAAAGGGAGGGAGGCTCTCTGCAAGCTGAGACAAGAGGTGGGAGCGTTGAAGGAGGAGAAACAAAACTGGGGGCTCAAGGAGGAAACTTCCCAATCCTTGCTAAAACTGGCCCACGAGGGTAGGGAGGGGGCTGAGGCGTACGCGCGAGAACTGGAACAGGCGCATGCCGATCAACTAGCCCAGCTCACCTCCTACCAACTCCAAAACATTGGCCTCCAAGAGGCGGCTCTTGCCTCCGAAGTGCAGCGAAGAAAACTTGAAGAGCTGGTTGCTGCTTGGAGGCAGAAGCTAGGTGAGAGCGAGGACGCCTTGGCTGCGAAGGTTGAAGCCTTGAGCCTTCTCCAAGCCGAGGCTAACAAGCTCCGCGTGGAGAAGGAATTTCTGGAGAAGCAATTGATATCCAAGGACTCTAGGGTTGCGGAACTAGAGGGGGAGGTCCAAGAATTGACTGGGGAGATGGCGGGCGCGTTTGAAGAGGGCTTCCAAGAGGCTCTGACTCAGGCGTCCTGCGAGAACCCTGACATCAATATTTCAATCTGCGACCCCACACACCATGTCGTCGACGGGAAGATCGTGCCTATGGACTTGGATGACTGAATCGCTGTCTCTCACCCGCCACCTTTACCTTTCAAGCTTTTACTCCTTTTACACTTTACCTTCGTTTTTGACTCTCTCTGTTAAACTTGTAATTCTTTGAGCTGTCTACACGCTTGTTACAACTCTGGGTTTTTGTATGATTACTTTCGTGCCTTCGCGATATAGAATTCTGCCCGTGCGATCTTACTCTCATTCTTTGCCTTCGCGTGCTTCGGCTGTTTTGCTCGTATTATACCCGCTTCTTTCACTTTGTTGGGCGGCTTTTGTATGCTCGGGAAAGGTCACGCGCCAGTGCCCACGCCCATGGAGTGGCTCACCTAGTGGAGCCGTATCGTCCATGGGGTATCTCTAACACCCAAACGGTCCTTTCCTTGACCCTTAACGCCCGACGCCCACGCCTAAGGAGAGGCCTGCTACAGCAGCGCCGTGTCGTCCTCGGGTGTCTGAAACGCCGAGTGTCTTGGAGGGGGGGGGGGGTCGCTCCCTCCATGGTCTTTCCTTCCCATAGGTATCGGGGAACGCCCTGTCAGTGATTCGCTGACGTTTTGGCGGTTTCATCTCCCTCCACAGTCTTTCCTACCTGTGGGTATCGGGAAGGTGACGCCAGTAACTAACTTTGCCCTCTTCGACTTTATCTCCCTCCACAGTCTTTCCTACCCGTGGGTATCGGGGAGGCAACCTCGCTGATATTTTGGTGGGCGACGCCCGCGACGTCTCACACTGGCGTCGCCCTTTATGTCTTTCCAGGCGACGCCTCGGGCGTCTCATGCTGGCGTCGCCTTGGGCGTCGTCTTTACCTTGACATTGACTTTGACCTTGGCCTTGGTCGACGCCTGGGGACAGCGAAGAGCTCAAGGTTCTCCCCGTGCCATCCACGTGGCGCTTCTTGTATGGCTGATGGGACGTTCAGTCATTCGACTTGATCCAGGTGGCGCTCCTTGTATGGTTGATAGGACGTTCAGTCATTCGATTTGATCCTGACTCCTACTGTGCCCCTGATCCACTTTCGACGGCGCATCGTACCACTGGGCATTCCGTTGATACGACGTGTTCTGAGTTTAACCAGGGATGCCAGGGCCATCCTTCCATCTGCTGCCACGTGGCTCGATCGTGCGGTGCATCCATTCGCGTCGTCCAATGCTCTAACTGCCATACTTCTACTTGCGTCGTTTGGCGCTCTAACCGCTTTATTTAACTCTTCAAACTCTGAAGCTGTTCTCATCATTTCTGCATTCTTCGTACCCTACTTACACTCTCTCTTCTTGCACCCTTTCTTCTTGCACCCTTTCTCTTCTCACGAAGGGTTCTTCCAGCGTTCGCTCCCATCGCTCGACTCTTGCGTTACCGGCGGGCCATACACCTTTGACAATCCCTGGTCTTGTTAAAGAATGTCCTCTCATGCTACCTCCCCCAGGGTCAATCCCAAGGACCTGTACCCTTGGGCTTCAAGTGAGCTTCTCGACGAATGCTCATGCTTACTCGCCACCAGGGCCATAAGGGAACACAAAGCGGATTCATGTTCCTATGATCACCGTGCCTTCGCGAGGAGGCATGACGACAACATTGCTGTGCTCCCTTGCACTCTAGGGGAGCCAGTATGTGGAGACGAACGGGCCAACGAAGGGGTCCCCTTCTTCTACTTTTACCAGGTGGTTTAAGGAACTGCTGACGGAGATCAATGCCGCTCCGGCCCAGTTATACCCCAACAGCTGGGCCTTTGTCAAAGCCTTTGACATCCTCTTCGGGTTTCTGGGTTGTGCACCCTCGGTTGACCTCTTTCTTCACTTCTTTGAGGTGAAGAGGAAAAGGCACAACCTCTGGGTAACTCTCAGCAACGTTCCTGGGAGAGTTCTCCTAACCCCCTTCCAAAACTCATTCACCGGGTGGAAAGGCCGGTTCTTCAAGATTTGCTGCACTGACCTCGTTCCCACCGCTCTGGATGGTTTTCCTCTATACTGGGTGAGAGAGGCGAGGGCCCTCAAAACCAAACCCTTCAAGAAGCTGGCTCCAAGTGATCAAATAGCTTGTTGGATTCTTGCTGAGGTGGGAAGTTTTGACTCTGCCACTTTGATCAGCTTGGAGTTCAACACTGGAACTCTCGAAAAGTACCTATGTAAGAGTCACTACCCTAGAAACTTCGGCCTTTATTGCTTTCTATCTGTGCATGTCTTGCTTCATGGCGTCTCTGACACATTTATCTCCCTTGGTGCAGGTTCGAAAATAAACCAAGAAAGGAGGACACGACTTACTCGAGCTCTGCGGGCTGGGATCAGGGCTTCGTCTTCCTCCAGTGCTGACTCCGATGGCCATTGAAAAGTGGCTCTTTTGTGATTTTGCATGAGTTGTAATATTTGCCCTAACCGCATTACACCCATTTGTATCGAACATTGCTTGTAACATCAACTTTTCTATACCATACTTGATTTTTTGCAACGCCGCTTTACTTTGCATACGTTTCGTATATTGTGCGCTTTTCTTTCTTCACGTTCCTTAACAACGCCTGTACTCAGGCGACACTTTCTTTCTTGGCGACGCCTTTCTTCTTGGCGACACCTTCTCTTGGCGACGCCTTCACCTAGGCGACGCCTTCACCTAGGCGACGCCTTCTTTCTTGGCGACGCCTTCACCTGGGCGATGCCTTCTTTCTTGGCGACGCCTCACATCACTTCAAACGGAGAAAGATAAAGGCTGAAAACCAAGGCACGAATTTTTCTCAAACTTGTTTTTTTCTTTTATTCGGGTGACCTCATTAAAAAACCCCCGAGAGGGAAAAAGAGTGTCCCCTTCAACTAAACTGTTACATGGCTGCTTACATAAGTCAACTAAAATAAATTTTTATGTTGGCTGCATTCCAGCTGCGTGGGATGGGACCCCCCTCCAAGGTCTCTAGGTTGTATGAACCGTTGCCCTTAGCCTCGGTAACTCTGAAGGGTCCGGTCCACTTGGGAGATAGCTTATTCTCCAACTCGTATGGGTGAGCCTTCCTCATAACCAGGTTGCGAATCTGAAACTGCCGCGGCTTTACCTTAGAGCTGTATTGTCGCTCTACTCTTCTCTTCACTGCTTCAGCTTTTATTCTGGCTTCTTCCCTGGCCTCGTCTAGTAGATCCAGGTTTACCCGCCTTTCTTCATTGGATTCCTCCACCACAAAGTTTTGAAAACGTGGTGAGCTTTCATGTATTTCTACCGGAATCATCGCGTCCGACTCGTACACCAAACTGAAAGGCGTCTCCATGGTAGAGGATTGGGGCGTGGTGTGGTATGCCCATATGATCCTTGGTACCTCTTCCGCCCACACCCCTTTGGCTTTCTCTAACCTTCTCTTCAACCCCCTCAGCAGAACTCTGTTTGCTGACTCCACTTGTCCGTTGGTCTGGGGGTGTTCGACCGATGCGAACACTTGTTTGATTCCTACCTCAGCGCACAGATTTCTCAACTGCTGACTGGCAAACTGGGTCCCGTTATCGGATATCAAGCGCCTAGGTACGCCAAAGCGGCACACAATGTTCTTCCACACAAAATGCTGTACCTTGTGCGCAGTGATCTGTGCTACGGGCTCTGCCTCTATCCACTTGGTGAAGTATTCGATGGCGACGATCAAATACTTCATCTGCCTGATTGCCAGTGGGAACGGACCCAGGATGTCGATTCCCCATGTATGGAAAGGCCACGGGCTGTATATGGATCGCAATTCTTCTGGCGGCGCCTTGTGCCAGTCGGCGTGCTTTTGGCATTGCCTGCACCGCTGGGCGTGTCGTGCGCAGTCCTCTTTTACTGTTGGCCAGAAGAAACCTGCGCGTATTACCTTGGAGGCTAGGGACCTTCCCCTTACGTGGCTCCCGCAGATGCCTTCGTGTAGCTCCGCCATTATCCTGGTGCACTCGTCGCCACTTACGCACGTTAGGATAGGGTGAGTGAAACCGTGCCTGAACAACACCCCATCCACCAGAGTATATCTTGCGGCATTTCTTTTGACCTTTTTACCTTCTTCAGGCTCTACTGGGAGAGCCCCATCCGCCAGGTATCGCTTGTAGGGCGTCATCCAGGTGTCTCCCTCGGTCAAAACGTATACCTGCATTTGCTCTCCCTCGGGCACATCCGCGTACGTGCTGATGCGGGGCACCCTCTGCGTATCTTGGGTCAAAGAGCAATGACTCCTCGGCCTTCCCCTTGTTGCATAAATCTGGAGGACATCCACCCTGTTGTCTTCCACGAATCTACGCGGAGCTTTGAGAGTCTCTTGGATCACTGTCCTCTGTCTACCCCCCTTGCCTGAGCTGGCCAGCTTTGCAAGTAGGTCAGCTCTGGCATTCTGCTCCCTCGGGACATGTATCAGCTCAAGAGTGTTGAATGCTCCCTTCAACAACTGGACGTATTTCAAATACGCCGCCATCTGTGGGTCCTTCGCCTGGAACTCACCCGACACCTGCCCCGTAATCAGCTGGGAGTCGCTTTTCACCAGGAGGTTTTGCGCGCCCATCTCCTTGGCCAGGAGCATTCCTGCTATCAGGGCTTCGTATTCTGCCTGATTGTTACTTGCCTTGAATCAGTATGCCGTTGGGTCCCTCCAAGACTATTCCCGCACCGCTCCCTTGTTGGTTGGAAGAGCCATCCACCGAGAGCAGCCACTGCGAGCCCACTTCCACCTCCTGCTCACCTCTGGGCGAAAGTTCCGCTATAAAATCTGCGTACACCTGCCCTTTAATGGATCCTCTAGGCTCATACTGGATGTCGAATTCTGACAGTTCCACCGCCCAGCGCACCATTCTTCCCGCCACGTTAGGCTTCTGCAGCACCTTCTGTATAGGGAGGTTTGCCATCACCACCACTGTGAATCTGTGGAAGTAATGACGGAGCCTCCTGGCAGAAAACACTACCGCCAGGCTGCCTTCTCTAGCGCTTGGTGTCTCGTCTCAGTTCCTTGTAATGCCTTGCTCACGAAATAGATGGGCTTTTGACTCTGGTCCTGCTCTTGGACTAACACAGAGCTGATAGCCCGCTCTGTTACAGTAAAATATAACCGGAGGGGCACGCCCGTTACCGGTTTGTAGAGGACCGGTGGCGTCGCCAGGTACTCCTTCAGCTTAATGAAAGCCGCTTCGCATTCGTCAGTCCATGCAAAACGACTGTTTCTCTTGAGGCACTGGAAATATGGATGCCCCTTCTCCCCCCGGCGGAAACAAACCTTGCAAGCGTCGCCATCCGCCCTGTCAGCTGTTGTACTTCTTTTACCGACGTCGGGTTCGCATGGCGATAATCGCTCATAAAACCCAAGAACTTACCGGCCTCTACCCCGAAAACACACTTCTCAGGGTTTAACTTGAGGCGGTACTTGGATATCGTGACGAACAACTCCTCCAGATCCGCCATGTGCTGCGCCCTATCCTGCGACGCCACCACCATGTCGTCTACATAGGCGTACACATTCCTCCCGAGCATGGGCGCCTGGACCTTGTCCATTAACCTCTGGTACGTGGCGCCCGCGTTTTTCAGCCTAAAAGGCATCACCTTATAGTAGTAACTGCAGGTCTCAGTCATGAATGCAGTTTTGCTCTCATCTCTTGGGTGCATCTTGATCTGGTTGTACCCTGAGAAGGCGTCCAGGAAACTCAGCACCTTGCTGCCGGACGCACTGTCTACCAAGGCGTCGATGCTGGGCAGCGGGTACGAGTCCTTTGGGCACGCCTTATTCAAGTCTGTGAAGTCCACGCACATCCTCCACTTTCCATTCGCCTTTTTCACCAAGACGACATTGGCAAGCCACTCAGGGTATTGGATCTCCTTGATGTGGCCAGCCCTCAATAGCTTTTGCGTTTCGTTCTTCACCACCTGTTGTCGCTCCTCATTGAACTTTCTCCTTCTCTGGCGCACGGGGCGGACCGTGGCGTCCATGCTGAGGTGGTGACACAGGAAATCGGGGTCGATGCCAGGCATATCCGAGGCGGACCATGCGAAGGCATCTAGCTGGCACGAAATCACTTCTGCCACCCCTTCCTGTTCTTCTGGGCTCAGCAAACTTCCTAACTTGAATGTCTTGCCGCCAATCTCCCTTTCTACGGCGTTAGCCGCTGGCTGTTCCCTGCTACCACCCTCGACGGGAGCCGCCTCTTCAACGGGCGCCGCGTCGTCAGGGCCTTCCTCCATGGGTGCATCTGCTTCGGGCGTCGCCCTTGCCGGTATGGCCTCGTTAGGCGTCGACCCAGCGGGCGTCGCCTCAATCATCGTCGTGTCTGCGCTCGGCGGACGTTCATATACCATGAACACGCCTCTCTTCGTTTTCAGGCTGTTCTCATAGCATTTCCTTGCCTCCTCCTGGTCTGACTTGATGACTATCACCTTGCCACTGAGGTCCGGAAGCTTCATCTTCATGTGGCGTGTGGAGGACACCGCGTTCAAACGGTTTAACGCCGGCCTGCCCAGCAAAATATTGTAGGCGGAGTTGGCGTTCACGACCAGGTACCGGATGCTTTCGGTACGGGAGGCCTCTCCATCCGTGAACGTAGTCCTCAACTCCAGGTAACCCCGGACTTCCACCTGGTTATCCGCAAACCCATACAGGCACCCCGTGTAGGGCCTCAACAGGTCGGGGGACAACCGTAACTTATTAAATGTCGATAAGAACATGACGTCCGCCGAATTTCCCTGGTCGACAAGCACTCTGTGCACCTTTCTTCCGGCTGTGACGACTGAGATGACAACGGGGTCGTTGTCGTGGGGTACCACATCTCGGAGATCTCCTCTCGTGAACACGAGATCCGACTCCCATGGCTCACCCGAGATTCTCTCTTCGATTGAATTGACCCCCCTCGCGTATTTCTTCCGCTGGGAGGCGGTGGGTCCCCCGCCGGAAAAACCTCCAACAATGGTGTGGACCTCGCCAAGCACAGTCATCTCGTGTACTGGTTCTTCCGCCGGCGGCGGCAAGGTGGCGGTCGTTGTGGGCTCCGCGACATAATCCTTCAAAAACCCAGTTCTCACCAGCTCATCTAGCTGGTAACCCAACGACAGGCAGTTATCAATGTGGTGCCCGAAAGCCTCGTGGAACTCGCACCAAGAGTCTTTGCGAGGCCCTAACACCTTGTCAGTTTTTGCCGGTCGCCTCAGCCTCTCAGCTATATTAGGCACGGCGATCAGGTCCTTCAGCTCCACCACAAAATTGTACCTCGCCGGTCTCGCTCTTTCTCTGGTCGGGCGATCGCCTCCCGCTGGACCCCGGGGCTGGGGCTTTCTGGCCTCGTAGGGGCGTCTCGCATCTGGCTTCTTTCTTCCCGTCGTGGTCTCATTGACCCTGACGGGTTGAGCTCGCGCCGGTCCCCTCGGGCGTGAGGGTACGACGCTGGTGCGCTTCACGCACACCTCCCCTTCAGAAGCAATATGTTCTACCGCCCGACGCCGTAGCTCAGCGAAAGTCCTAGGGCGATTGCGAATGATGGATTCTCCAAAAGGACCGGGGCATACGCGTTTCACGAACGCGTACACGATCATAGGCTCCTCTGTCGTACCAACCTTCACGACCTGGGCCCCGAAGCGATTGATGTATTCCTTCAGGGTCTCCCCTTGATACTGCTTCACATCAAACAGATCGTAGGAGACCGGCGGCGGGGCCTTGTTTGATAAGTATTGTTCCCTGAACAATCGTGACAATTGGCGGAAAGATGTGATATGACCGTCCGGGAGGCTGATGAACCAGTTCATAGCCATCCCAGTCAGGGTGCTCATAAAGAGCTTGCACTTGGCAGCGTCAGAACCGCCTACCAGGACCATCTGTGTGTGAAATGCCGCAAGGTGCGTCTCTAGGTCCTCCATCCCGGTGAAGATCACCTTGGGCCCCGCGAACGTGTTCGGGATCACTGCATCTAGAATCTCCTGCGAGAAGGGAGTGGAAAACTCCCTTGGGGGGGAATGGTTCTCCATCTCGTCATGTCCATGTCGCCCCCGATCATTTCACAGGCCCCGGCGCAACTCCTCATTTACGCGGTGGAGCTCTTCATTCCTCTCCTGCGAGGCTTCCAGATCTGCCTGCATGCGTTCCTGTTCCAGCTTCAACTCCGCCATATCCTGCTGCAGCCCCCTCATTATCTCCAGGACCTGTTGCATGGATAGCTCTGCTGGGGCTGCGCGTGCTGTACCTCGTCTGGTGGGGGCCATTGTCACTCCAACCTCCTCCAACGTTACTGTAACTTCGTAGATTTTCTCGAACTTGTGATGGGACTGATGTTTTATATCGGCCCCACGGTGGGCGCCAAATGTTCCGTCCGGTTGACTGGGACGTCTTCGTGCGCGACCTCAACCGTCTGCTAGAGACTCCTTCCCACTAGTTACCTGCGGATTCCTCCAAAAAAGAGGACAAAGAGGCGCCCTAGCGGCCGTTCGCACTCCGACGCTCAAGTCAGCCAGCAAGAAACACCAAAACTGTGCACCTCCGTCTCTGAGCACCGCGTGTGGCACTCTGAAGGTGGTAAAAAGAACTGTGTATTGTGTGTGTGTTTTCTCCCTCAGGCAAAGATCTTTCCCCAGTCCCTTGTACGTAACCCCAAGGCTCGAGCAAGCAACTAGAGAGTTTCTGGTCAATTTGCCCAAAAGTTCCAACCCCGTTCCCAACATTCTCCGCGCTATTTAAACCACCCAAGCATTTAAAGCGCCTTAAAGCGCTTTTAATCACAAACGTAACGCGCTCAATTAAAGCGTTTAATTAGAAAACGTAGCGCATTTAAGACGTTGAAACGCTTGGGAGCCATTATAGTACCTGAACGCTCGAAACAGAAACTGTATTGAATGACTTTAATTACCTGGCACCTGACTAAAGGGTGTTTCTATTCTGACCTGGCTGTCGTACACGTGGAGGGCCTCATGACGCCATGACCCCATCTGGGGGCGTTTCTGCCCATCTGGGGACATTTTTACGTGTGGGTCCTCCTGCCTGGGAGTGCTACTGCGCTAGGGGTGACTTTTCGGGTGCCAACTCATGCCCCCAATCATCTAGTCCCTCACTTTGAGAGCGTATCTGCCTTCCTCTTGTACCCTGCACCCGGCTACCCTGGGCGTGACCTGTCTCTTGAGTCGTATCTGTCCCAAAGGCGTCTTTGGGGCGGCAGGTGATGGAGGAGGGCCCAAGCTGACCACACTATGAAAGCCAAGCTTCCAAGGCTAAGACCGTCTAGCTTATGAAGAGGAGCGTCTAGACTCAAAGAGGAGCGTCTAGCCTAAGATATGGAGCGTCTAGACCATGATAAGGAGTGGTTACATAAGGAGCATCTAGAAGGACCGTCTAGCTCACCACACATGGATCAAGCTACGGTTTGGGAAAGCCTTGTAATTGGTACATGAAGGCCCATTAGGGGTACTTAGTAGATAGGATAGTGTAGAAAGCACTTTTGATGGAAACATTCTAGAAACTAGGGTTGTGTGGCCGGTCATTGCACATGGCACATGGCTTAGCATTTAGATTTAATTTTGGTTTTCTTTTCCTTAGAAGTTAGCTTACCATTTACGTCCAAGATAGCTTATAAATAGGAAAGCTATCTCATTGTATTTTTCAAGTTTAATTGAGTAAGGTTATGCTGCCATTTTTGTGCACAAGCTTTACTTCTCCTAGAAATCTAGGCTCTAAACTTCAATCCTTTCACCTTCTCCCTTGAGCTGGCCGAACCACTCAAACACCATACTCATCATGCACCTACAAGGCCAACACAACTCCTAGGAGGGTCTTGATCATCTCACCCATTGCTTCCGCACCTTATTTTTCTACTTTGATTCAAGAAGAACACATGAAAATGCCATCATTTGGTATCATGAGCTTTTGGTTCTTCAAGATGAGTAGCTTGGTCTTTTAATTTCAGTTCTTCTTTATTTCATCTTTGTCATTTCAATTCCTTACTTGTCTTGCTGTTTTTATATTTTAAATTGTTCTTGGTGTGCTTATGGAAGATCCAACCAAAGCACAATTGTTCAATTGATCTTGAACAAATTCTGTGCAGCTTGTGATAGGATTCCTTACACCATTGTGTGGCTGTTTTTCTTTTAGGAAATTGAGTCCTTATTGCTTTCTTATAATTGCTTCATTTTATGCTTTGAGTCTTTATTTTCTGAATCTATAAATGTTGTGTCAAGTCATGTGAATCCATATTTGTCAACAATTCTTAGTAGTCCTATTATTGGCTTGATTGTTTCTTGCTTTTGGGTCTCTTTATATTGCTTTAATCTGCTGTTATTTTGATCCTTTGGTGTTTTTTATTTTTAGTTTGAGTTCATAATTGTGTCTTAGTTCTTACACAATTTCCATTCTTACATTTCCATTGTGTTAATTTTGGTTATCTTGCTGTTTTCTTCCAGTTTTCCAATTTTCCCCTGTATCATCTCTCTGTTCTGGGCTGTTTTGTTTAAAAAAAAATATTTCCACCCATAGGAAAATTCTGATTTTCTGGAAAATGCAAGTTTAAAGTGTTATAGAAAAGACAAAAAAAGAATGAGGTCAAAAGAAGCAACAGAAAAAAAATGATAAATCTTACAAAATCAGAGTGCAAATCTTGAGCGCTCCAGCTGGCCTAACTGCACACCAAATTTGCAAAAATTATTAAAAAAAAATGGTGCATGCGTTTTAGGTGATTCCAAAGCCAAAATTTAGATAAGATCCTGAATTTTCTTGCATCCAAATTTCAGAAACAAATTTTACAATTACAGCTCAGCATAAATCGGGGAACAAACACGTTTTCTGGCCCACAACATTTTCCAGTGGTGCTGTTTTTTTATTTGGTCATCTAATCTAGTGCTTTTCTTTAGGAATTCCTTTTGTGTGCCAACTTTTATTGAGTACCTTTAATTGTTTGCTTTAATTTCTTGAATCTCTTTCTAAGTTGTGATATTATAAATCCTTTTGGTAGTACTGTTTTCTTTCAATTAAATTTGTTTCTTGCTTTTGTTCCTTGACCTCTCTTTTTGGGTGCTGGAATTTAATTTCTCCCTTGGTGCTTATGTGCATGGAATTTGACTTGGTTTAAGGTTTAGCCCTTGTGAATAGGTGCTGGAAATTGGAGAATTAAAGCCAACATTCTAAGGAGGAGACAAAGCCAAAACCGAAACAAGCTTCCTTGAAACAAACACTACAAACACCTAGAAGATCAACAATCAAGACAACAAAGAAAGTGCACTAACCAAAAAGAGGAACAACAAAGGGGGTTTTCTTATCTCCTTTACAACTTGGTTTATTGTTAATTACCTCTTTCAAATTACGTTTTAGACGGTGAGTGTGTCTTCAAGGGCTCAAAGTGTCCAAGAAGCCTCACCTAGGGCCGAATAGCATAGTAATTTTGCTTAGTAATTTGTTGCTTGTTTGAACTTGTTTTTTCTTTTGATTTGGTAGAAACGTTTTGCATGCTTAGTATTGTTTAATTTTTGTGCTATACCGACTAGCTTTGCTGCATATCTAGCTTACATAGTTTTCTTGCTTTTTGATTTCTCAACTTCTTGTGTTCTAAGTGTTTTACTAAGAGAAACTTTTGTGTGAAGTCATTGGAGGAAAGTTTTTGGCAAGGAAAAGGCTTGGTACTTAAGTAGTCCATTGTGACTCACCTCCCTTACCTGGAAAACTCCCTTCTCTAACTTTCCTAAACTTTCTCCAAGTAAAACACCTATATACACAAAGTTTTAGCCATGTCTTCTTCTTCTCACTCTCCAAAGTCTATAGAAAGTGAAGTAAAATCTTTGAAAACTCTTTTAAAAGAAGTATCCCAAGCGGTACAATTGATATCTTTTAGACAATTGGAGAATGAGAACAAAATCAATGAGTTGGCTAAAGCTCAAGAAGAGAAGTCACAAAAATCACAAAAATAAAAAAAAACTCATGCATCCCATTCTCAAAGTATTGAGTCTCTAGGGGAGGGCAGCCGTAGAATCAATGATTATTACCAACCACCCCCTAGAAGAACTAGACAAAGGGAGCAAGAGAGCCCAAGGAAGTAAGGGTAGACCTACCCCATTTCTATGGTAAGGAAGACGTAGAGGCCTACCTAGATTGGGAGATGAAAGTAGAGCAACTCTTTGCTTGCCATAGGGTGAGTGAAGAGAGGAAGGTACCCTTAGCAACGCTTAGTTTCCAAAGCAATGCCATGTATTGGTGGACCTCTTTAGAGAGAGACCGACGTCTTCATAGGGAGCCTTCCATAGAATATTGGAATGACCTTAGGGGAGCCCTAAGACGTCGCCACATACCTTCCTACTACCATAGGGAGTTGATGAACAAGCTCCAAAGACTCCAACAAAAGAACTTAAGTGTGGAAGAGTATAGGCAGAAAATGGAGCTCTACATGATGAGAGCATCCATTAGAGAGGAAGAAACCACCACCATATCTAGGTTTCTAAGTGGGCTCAACCTTGAGATAAGGGATCGAGTAGAACTATTACCCTACCAAGACTTGAATGATTTGGTTCAACTTTGCATTAAAGTTGAACAACAAAATTTGCGCAAAACTTCAAGTCTAAGGGTGGGTTCTTACTCCAACTCTTATCCCAAGAAAGATTTTAAAAGGGAGGGTAGTACACCTAGAGATGAATCCAAAGAAACTACCAAACCCTTAGTGAAAGATGCCTCCATCCCATACATCCGTGCTAGGGACACCAAGTGTTTTAAATGTTTTGGAAGAGGGCATGTGCAAGCACAATGTCCAAACCAAAGGGTTTTGTTTTTAAAAGGAAAAGATGAGTACACAAGTGGTGAGGATGAACCTAGTACTCAAGAAAAAGGGGAAGGAGAAAGGATAAATCCTTTGGAGGGGGACTTATTGATGATTCAAAGAATCCTCCACAATCAACCTAGTGCATCCAACGAGACACAACGAGAGAACATTTTTCATACTAGATGCAATATTTTGGAAAATATATGCTCTCTTATTGTGGATGGTGGGTCATGCTGCAATTGCTGTAGCACTAGATTGATTGAAAAATTAAAACTACAAGTAGTTCCTCATCCAAAACCGTACAATTTACAATGGATCAATGAGGATGGAGAACTACGTGTAGACAAACAAGTGGAAATCGAGTTTTCTATAGGTAACTACAAAGACAATGTTTTATGTGATGTAGTACCTATGGAAGCTTGCCACATCTTATTAGGTAGACCATGGCAATTTGATAAGAAAACCTCGCATAATGGTCTAACTAACGAGATTTCTTTCATCCACAAGCACAAAAGATTTGTACTTAGCCCTTTACCACATTCCCAAGTGGTAAAAGACCAAATACAAATGAAACACAAAAGGGATGAAGAAAAAATAGAAAAAGAAAAAAATTTTGGGAAACAAAAGGCGTGGGAGAATAGTGTTCCTTCCCACAAGGTCATTCAACAAGTCAAGCACAATGAAACTACCTTTACAAACATGCTTCTTGTTGAACAACCTAGCCTTTCCTATTGTAAAGGAACACTTGCAAGCATGAGCACAAAAGAAAAGTCTTTAAAAGAAGCTTGCATAGATCAAGACTATTTCTCCAATGTGTTAAGATATCCCCAAAAGAATGACAAGTTATCTATAAGCACCTACCAATTTTTGTATGAAGTAGTGCCTAGAACAACTTGCCATGTCTTATTGAGACAACCATTGCAAAATGTACAAATTTTCATAAACAATGGTTGTACCAACGAGACTCTCTTTGCACATAAGAGAAAAAGTCTACAAGAAGGAGAACTCATGGGGCAAATGAGAATTGAGGAAACTCTAGAGCTTTTAAGAGGAAAACTTTTGTCACCCATGAGAAAAGAGGTTCAAAGACATTACTTTAGGTACAACTCTTGTTTTCAAACTACACCTAAAGCAAAGTCTCAAGAACTCTATACTCCTTCACCTTTTGTAAAAGATACTTGGGAAGACACACATTTCATATTAGAGCTTCCTAGGACAACAAAAGGTCTTGATTCTTTCTTCATGGAAGTGGATAAACTCTTCTTAAGAAAAGTGACAAGCCTCCATGATTTATTTTCAAAAATAAGGGATAGAGCTCCAAAATTTGAAAACATAGCTCTCCCTTCTATGCTTCACAAAATCATGAGGGACACCCACAATTCTTGGGATGAGAATCCTTTTCCTTTTATACATGCATACAATGGAGTAGTCCACAAGATTACTCATATCTCTCCATTTGAAGTTGTATGTGAACATAGTCCTCTTGCCTTTTTAAAGTTGTCACCATTTCCTAAAGGTATTATGCCTAAGGAAAAAGTAACTACTTTTGAAACTTTTAGAAAATATAAGAGGATTAGAGGACACCTACAACCCTCAAAAGGGAGATATTGTGAGAAGTTGACCAAAACAAGAGAAAAACAAAGATGGCAACTTCACACAATTAATTGTTTTCCAAAGGCTCACCCTAACTCCTTTGCTTTGTTTCAGGATTCACATAGATTGACATTTGATCCGGGAGGATACATCTTGACGAAGCAAGAGGCTGCTATCCGAGATCAAGAATGCACATCTGAGGATAGATCTTCTCATGAAGGAGGAGATGATGGACACCATCCAGCCACAACCATCCCCCAAGCAAAAGCCTTGGATTTGAGGACAAATCCTTTTCAAGAGGGAGGGGATGATGGAGGAGGGCCTAAGCTGACCACACTATGAAAGCCAAGCTTCCAAGGCTAAGACCGTCTAGCTTATGAAGAGGAGCGTCTAGACTCAAAGAGGAGCGTCTAGCCTAAGATATGGAGCGTCTAGACCATGATAAGGAGTGGTTACATAAGGAGCATCTAGAAGGACCGTCTAGCTCACCACACATGGATCAAGCTACGGTTTGGGAAAGCCTTGTAATTGGTACATGAAGGCCCATTAGGGGTACTTAGTAGATAGGATAGTGTAGAAAGCACTTTTGATGGAAACATTCTAGAAACTAGGGTTGTGTGGCCGGTCATTGCACATGGCACATGGCTTAGCATTTAGATTTAATTTTGGTTTTCTTTTCCTTAGAAGTTAGCTTACCATTTACGTCCAAGATAGCTTATAAATAGGAAAGCTATCTCATTGTATTTTTCAAGTTTAATTGAGTAAGGTTATGCTGCCATTTTTGTGCACAAGCTTTACTTCTCCTAGAAATCTAAGCTCTAAACTTCAATCCTTTCACCTTCTCCCTTGAGCTGGCCGAACCACTCAAACACCATACTCATCATGCACCTACAAGGCCAACACAACTCCTAGGAGGGTATTGATCATCTCACCCATTGCTTCCGCACCTTATTTTTCTACTTTGATTCAAGAAGAACACATGAAAATGCCATCAGCAGAGGTACTTCACGAGTCAGGCTGCCCTACACTGGTGTTGTTACTATGGCCTTGAAGCCACCTTTCTCTCCTCTTTATTACTGTTCCTTGGTTATCCAGGGTTTGGGGCCCTCCCACGGCGTCGCCCCCTCCATGGTCTTTCCTACCCATGGGTATCGGGGAGCAGCGCTGTGGTCACCTTGACCTTGTGCCATTCCATCTTGGCGACAACCAGTTGGGCGGCGCCCTATCTCGGCGATGCACTGCTAGGCGACGCCTTACCTGGGCGACGCTTTACGTTGACTTTGACCTTTACGTTGACTTTGACCTTGACTTCGTCAACGCCCGGGTACGGGACGGTACAATAGTGATGGTACCATCAGTGTTATTGGTGGGAATAATACTGATGGAACCATCAGTTTTAATGGTGGGAATAATATTGATGGTACCATCAATGTTATTGGCGGCAATAATACTGATGTTACCATGAGTGTTATTTGTGGGAATAATACTGATGGTACCATCAATGTTATTGGTGGGAATAATACTGATGGTACCATGAGTGTTATTGGTGGGAATAATACTAATGGAACCACCACTGTTATTGGTGGGAATAATACTGATGGAACAATCACTATTAATGGTGGGAATAATACTGATGGTACCATCAGTGTTAATTGTGGCAATTATACTGATTGTACCAAGAGTGTTATTTGTGGCACTAATACTGATGGTATCATGAGTGTTATTGGTTGCAATAAAACTGATGGTACCATCAGCGTTATTGGTGGCAATGATACTGATGGTACCATCAGTGTTATTGGTGGCAATAATACAGATGGTACCATAAGTATTATTGGTGGGAATAATACTTATGGAACCATCAGTGTTAATCGTGGTAATAATACTGATAGTACCATCAGTGTTAATGGTGGGAGTAATACTGATGGTACCATCAGTGTTAATGGTGGGAGTAATACTGATGGTACCATGAGTGTTATTGGCGGCAATAATACTAATGGTACCATGAGTGTTATTTGTGGGAATAATACTGATGGTACCATCATCGTTATTGGTTGGAATAATACTGATGGTACCATCAGAGTTATTGGTTAGAATAATACTGATGGTACCATCAGAATTATTGGTGGAAATAAAACTGATGGTACCATCAGTGTTATTGGTGGCAATAATACTGATGTTTCCATCAGTGTTATTGGTGGCAATAATACTGATGAATCCATCAGTGTTATTGGTGGAAATAATACTGATGTTTCCATCAGTGTTATGGGTGGCAATAATACTGATGGTACCATCAGTGTTATTGGTGGGAATAATACTGATGGAACCATCAGTGTTATTGGTGGGAATTATACTGATGGAACCATTAGTGTTATTGGTGGGAATAATAGTGATGATACTGATCCTGCCTGTTGACCGGAGCGCTGGAGAATGCCTCGTCAAAGGATCGACGTGCGCACCGCTTCTCACCTCCGTTCCTCTTCGGGATCTATCTCAAGAACCTGCAAAGAAACGATACGGCGCCGCTGCGGCCGATCGCACTCCGACGCTCAAGTCAGTGACGGTATCACCAAAAACTGATAGAACTAGAACCGTGCAAATCCTCTCACAAACAGCTCTGTCACTCGCAAGCGTAAAGTGTATGAACTGAACGTGCGTACCTCAGAAAATCTGTTAAGAACTCTTATATACCTGGTGGTTTTCTCTCTCCTGGCAGTTACAGACTTGGACACGTGGCTCGCATCCAACTGTACACGTGCCATCATCTGGAGGCTCCCTGACTTGGCGCTGCTTCTACTCTCATTTTGGCTAAGTTACCTATGCATGGTACTGCCCAGTGCATAGCTAACTTAGGAGTGCGATCTATACTGGAACTGGCGAGTTAGGGCCTTCATACACCTTCCCTGTGGTCTCGCCGGCCGCCTTCATAATCTGCTTCTCCTTCATCTTCGGCGATGTGCTTGTTCTGGCGATCTCCGACTGCTTGGTCGCCTGGGTCTTCATCTGGCGACTTGATCTTTAACCTGGCGATCGCCTATTCTGGTAAACTGGAAGTCGGAACACGCCAGCTTAGCAACCGGCGACTACGCGTGCCCCCCGACTTCTTTCCCTTCTTGCCAACCTGGCGCCTTGTCAACACGCCTACACTGTAGCAGGATGCCACGTCATCATACCCGACCATCGGGGCGGTACACAAGCCCCCCAGTCTTAAGCGAAGACTTGTCTAGCGAAAAGACTGAAAGAGCCTTCGTTAACACCGATCTACGTGGCACTGACGCAGAATTCCAAGCGATTGTACTTTCTGCTGCTCTGACGCTCCACCAACCCCTTCACTCATCGTTCGACACGTGGCTTTCATCAACGGCTATCTTCATCTGCCGTTAGCGCTTCTCAAAACCATTTCGAAAACCCTTAAACCCATTACGTTCCACTGTTTCATCACTTTCCTTCGCGCTTGCAAACGCTCTAACTTCCCTCTGCGAAAACTCTCAACGCTCTTCAACGCTCCAGATCACCATCTTCCTCCATCGCCTTCCTGATCATCGAAAGGTAATTACTTTCCTTCGTCTGCTGGGTTTCCTTGCATTTTCACCGATTTGCATCATCCTGTAACTGCCGGGTGCATACGCTGTGGGTCGTTTTTCCATTTCTCTTCTGCGTAACTTAGGGCTTTGTCGATCGTCGCAACGAACTCACATTCGTTCGTCGTTTCACCTTCCTTCTGTGACCGAGTCAGCCTTCGTAACCCTCCTGATCATTTTTCCGTTCTTCTTCCTTTGCAGCTGCCATCATGACTCGCACCAAGATTACCCCGAACCCCCCTCCATCAGCACGAAACCCTCCTTCACAAGCACACGACTCAGCGCAAGTTCGTGGCGCTTCCTCTTCGCAGGCTGAGAGGCCTGCATCTTCCCAATCTGCTCTGGCCCAGGCGACTCCACCTAATGCTGGAGGAGCCCCCGTCCCTCTGCCAGACTTCAAAACTCTATACCCCTGGGCTAACCCAACCCTTCTGAAGGAGACCTCGTCGGTGAACACTGCGGGAGCAGTTCTGCGGTTGACAAAGGGGGACGAGGCCTATCAATCGTTTCACAAGGAGCACGACGAGAGAATGATGGTGCTGCCTTGCCCCGCCGCTCTGCCAGTGTGTGCTGATGACAAAGTAAGCGCCGACGGGCCCTTCTGCTTTGTCTACACAACTTTCTTCAAGAAGGTTAAACTCAGGTTCCCTCTCACCCGATTCGAGAGGGAACTCTTGACCGAGCTCAACATCGTTGCCGCCCAGCTTCACCCCAACAGCTGGGCGTTTGTTCGAGCCTTTGAAATAACATGCGACCACCTGGGGTTGCCTGCGTCGGTGGACGTGTTTTTGTTCCTTTTTGAGGCCAAGCACCCAGGAGACCGCCTGTGGGTCAGCCTGAATGCAGTTGCTGGGAGATCCATTTTTACCATCTTCCAGCAATCGTACAAAGACTGGAAGGGGAAGTTCATCCAAGTACGCGCCAACGATAAAGACACTTCCCTTCTCGATGGCTTCCCCTTGTACTGGGTGGACAAGGGGAAAAAGGAGTCCAAGAGCTGCTTCAGGAGGCCCAGAAGTCCTGATAGCATGGGAGCTTTGGACCGAGACCTCTGTCTATTCTGGAAGAGGGTGGCAGATGCCAACATAACATTCCTGACCCCCACCCTGATCTCCTTCGAATTCTTTGAGGACCAGCTAGAATTCCAAATAGGTTAGGACATCCAAACTGTTGCTTTGACATTACTTCTGATACTGCTTCTGGGCGTCTTATGCGATACGCACAAGACTTTGGTTTTACCTTTTCTGCATATACTACCTGTTTTGCTGTTTTATTGCCTCATACACTTATCTTTTTCTTCTCTGAGCTAACTCGTGCATTTTCGTTTCATGCAGACACCATGTTGGGAAAAAACATGCTCGCCAACTTAAAGGCGCTCGCCCGAAACCACGGGTTGGCGACCGGTTCCCAGACGGTGCCCAACTCGGCGGTCGAGAAGGCCATCGTTCATGGGCGATCACCGCCTAAGGAACCCACCCAGCGCAAGAAACTGGTCCTTAAGAGGCCTAAACAAAAAGCCCCCCAAATCGTCCAAGAGGAGGAAGAAGAGGACGACGAGGTCACAGAGGATGGCCTTGTCACGAAAAGGAAGAGGGTGACACCATCTTCTCCACCTGCTCCACCCCCTCTTCCAACCTCATCACCACCATCAACGCCCGCTCCTCCTCCCTCATCGCCAACACCACAAGCCCCTTCATCACCAGTCCAAGCAACTCCACTGGCCACTGCGCCACCAGCAGCTGAGGCTCAAGAGCCAAATTTTCTGGAGGACCCCCCAAGTGCCTCTACGCCACACATCTCAGCTGGAGGGGGCCCCCCTTCAAACACTTCAGCTGCAGAGAACGTTCCAATCGGGGATGAGGTTGTTCACACCTCTCCAATTCTAATTACCGAATCCCCGATTGCGTCGCCACGCCAAGAAGCAAACACTGAAAATCCTGCTAAGGAAGGTGGCGGCGAGAACCCTCAACAAGCCCCCCTGGCGCCTCTCCAAGCATCAAATCTTTCCCTTGAAGTCACAAGGATGTGGGAACCTCTGACTGCCAAACTCAAAACCATAGCAGAGGATATCCCATCGATCATAACGAGGGCTGTGGAGAGCTCCACCAGGAGGCTTCAAGACGATCTCTACAACCTCAAGACCGAAAATAGCACTATGAAGGTTGAGGTGGAGAAGATGTCATTCAGCCTGACGCTCGCAGAAATAGAACACTCCCGAGTGGAGGACACCCTGAATACCGAGCTCAGGCTGGCGCGCAAGGAAGCTGCTGACCTTCGCCGCAAAGTTCATGATCTTGCCCAAGAGAAAGTTGAGCTAGAAAGCAAAATCGTGCCTCTGCGCACCAAGGCGAGCGACCTGGAGGCTCACATCCAAGCTGACGCCGCCAGGGTGCAAAAACTGGAGCAGAGGTCGATCGACCGCGAGAAGCTACTTGGGCAAGTAGAAAAAGCGAGGGACGACGCCATGGCTGATCTCGCCGAGGCAAACAAGGAGAAATGAAAGATGGCTGCTGAGTTGGCCCAAGCTCAAACAGAATCCAAGAAGGTTACTGACGACCTTCTCCATGCTCAAGAGACCAACGAACAACTCCGAAAACAGGTTGAAGAGCAGGAGCAGCAGAACAAAGAGCTCAAGAAACAGGTTGAAGAACTTCAAGGGCAATTTGAAGAACTTAAGCTAAACTCTGCTCAGATTCTGGCTGCTGGATTCGAAGCCGCTCGGGAACAATTCGCATGCTTATTCCCCGATCTCGACCTCAGCATGGTGTCGTTGAACAACGAAGTAGTAGATGGAAAGGTCGTTCCTGCTGAAGACTAATCCATTCCACCTCATCTGCTACTTTATAATTTCCCTCGTATTATTCTGTAAAAACTCTTGTATGTGTGCTTTTATCAAATACTTATTTCAATCACAAGGCTTGGATATTCTCTCCCCTGACTCCTTTTAAGCGCTTTAACCTTCTTTGCATGTTTAACTTTGTCGGATTTAACTTAACAATTTTGCAAATACGACTTTTGACGTAACTGCCTCGAGCCAATTCAAACTTAAGCAATAATCACTTTAAACAACTTGTATTCTTAAGGCAACTAACCTTATCGCAAGAATACCCTTCGAACAACGAACTGTAACTCAATGATTGGCTCAAACAACGTCCCACTCGACCTGCTTTATCAAACAAGTCTTTCAACCTTCTCGCCGTCGTTTGAACTTTCCCCGATCGCCAAGAACTCTTGGTACCATCAGCCTTTCCTAGCTTCATGCTTTGGCAATCGTTTCTTTATCTGGGGTAGAAACGCCCTTTGGGATCTTCTCTTGCCCCCCTGAACTTCAGAGCAAAAAACCGGCTGACTAGGCGTTCTCTTCGAACCTACCTTAGCCACCTTTCAAGCTTCTTCCACCCTCTGCGCCATACCTGAACTCGTTTGAGACGAGAAGGATTTTATCTTGCCTATGCTCGCACAGAAGCGAGAAGGTCTTTTAACTCGCCTGAACTCGCTCAACGGCGAGAAGGTCTTTATCTGGTCCTCAACTTGCCCAGGGTGTACATCTCCTCCCCCCTGGATGCACTGAGGACCTTTTCTTTCTCTCGCTTGCACTCGCTCGACGGCGAGGAGGTCTTTAACTGGCCTTAGCTCGCACAACGGCGAGAAGGACTTTATTTGGTGCCTCAACTTGCCCAGGGTGTACATCTCCTCCCCCCTGGATGCACTGAGGACCTTTCTCTTTCTCGCCTGCACCCGCTCGACGGCGAGGAGGTCTTTAACTTGCCTCTACATTGTCCCAGGAGTTACATCTTCTCGCTCCCAGAAACACGGAGGACTTTTACTCTTTCTCGCCTGCACCCGCTCGACGGCGAGGAGGTCTTTTAACTTGCCTCTACATTGCCCCAGGAGTTACATCTTCTCGCTCCCAGAAACACGGAGGACTTTTTCTCTTTCTCGCCTGCACTCGCTCAACGGCGAGGAGGACTTCATCTTGCCTCAAAACGCGCGAGGGCGTTGAGGTCTTTCATCTGGTGCCTCCGATCGTCGAAAGACGATGAGGACTTTAAAACTTAACTGGTGCCTCCAATCGCCGAAAAACGATGAGGACTTAAAACTTAACTGGTGCCTCCAATCGCCGAAAAACGATGAGGACTTAAAACTTAACTGGTGCCTCTAGTCGCCGAAAAACGATGAGGACTTAAAACTTTTTAGAAAGCACGCAGTATATCTTTTCTTGCCTTAAATCATGTACAAATGACAAGGTCTTTCTTCAAAACTTTTGAAAATAGCACACAGGCAATCCGAAAACACCTTATACTTCGAAAACTCTTCTTTTATTGGGTGGCCTCATTAAAAACCCTCCTTAGGGAAAAAAGAGTGCCCCCTTGAAACTGTTTTAACAGAGACATTGTAATATAACATTTGTGTTTGTCTTTACTTACAAAGCTCTTAACTATAGTACAACTTCAGGTGTGTGGCGTTCCAGGTGCGAGGAATCGCCCCTCCTTCCAGCGTCTCTAAGCGGTAGGCCCCGTTCCCGAGCGCCTCGGTTATTCTGAACGGTCCAGTCCACTTGGGTGATAGTTTATTCTCCATCTCGTACTGGTGGGCCTTCCTCATCACCAGATCGCCTTCTCTAAACTGCCTTGGCATCACCTTTGAGTTGTATCTTCGCTCGATCCTCCTCTTCACCGCCTCAGCCTTCAGCCTCGCCTCTTCCCTGACTTCATCCAGCAGATCCAGGTTCAGCCTTCTCTCTTCATTCGAGTCTTCCTCTACAAAGTTCTGGAATCTCGGCGAGCTCTCCTGGATCTCCACCGGAATCATGGCGTCGCACCCATAGACCAAGCTAAACGGGGTCTCATGGGTTCCTGACTGCTCGGTGGTGTGGTACGCCCAGACTATGCGGGGCACCTCCTCAGCCCAACTTCCCTTGGCTTTCTCAAGCCTTCTCTTCAAACCTCTCAACAACACCCGATTAGCTGATTCCACCTGGCCATTTTTTTGAGGGTGCTCGACGGATGCAAACACTTGTTGAATTCCAACCCCTTCGCAAAGCTTCTTCAACAGGTGGCTCGCAAACTGCGTCCCATTATCTGACACTAGGCGTTTAGGCACTCCAAACCGGCACACAATGTTCTTCCACACAAAACCTTCGATCTTGTGTGCGGTGATCTGGGCCATTGGTTCTGCTTCAATCCACTTGGTGAAATACTCAATCGCCACCACCAAGTATTTCATCTGCCTGATCGCCAGCGGGAAAGGTCCCAGTATGTCGATTCCCCAAGTATGAAACGGCCAAGGGCTATAGATCGACTTCAACTCCTCGGGAGGTGCCTTGTGCCAATCGGCGTGCTGCTGGCATTGTTTGCAGCACTGGGCATACTTCTTGCAATCTTCTCTCATGGATGGCCAATAGTAGCCTGCACGGAGAGTCCTCGCGGCCAGAGCTCGACCCCCGACGTGGCTTCCACATATTCCTTCGTGGAGCTCTGCCATAATTCTCGTGCACTTCTCGCCGTGTATACATTCCAGGAGTGGGTGAGTGAACCCAAACCTGTACAGATCGCCATCAATCAATGTATACTTGCTGGAATTTTTCTTTACCTTCCTAGCTTCTGTTGGATCTAGCGGGAGGAGGCCATCTGCCAAGCACCGCTTGTACTGTGTTATCCAAGTGTCTGGCTCATGGGTGGCGCAGACCTGCATCATGTCCACCTTCTCTCCTCGACATGCTCTAATTCTCGGCGATCTCAGAGTTTCTTGCGTCAAAGACTTATGGCTTCTCGCTGCTCTCTCCGTCGACTTGCTTATCTGAAGGACCAGGTGATCTACTACAAATGTCCTCGGCGTCTTCAGAGTTTCTTGAATCACCGTCCTCTTCCTACCCCCCTTGCCTGAACTGGCGAGCTTAGCAAGCAAGTCAGCTCGGGCATTCTGTTCTCGGGGCACATGTACTACTTCAAAAGAGGCAAAGGAACTCTTCAATTCCTGCACATACGCCAAGTAAGCCGCCATTCGTGGATCTTTAGCCTGGAACTCGCCTGTTACTTGCCCTGTGACTAGCAGCGAGTCACTCTTAGCCATCAGCACCCTAGCTCCCATCTCCTTGGCCAGCAGAATCCCGGCGATTAGCGCCTCATACTCTGCTTGATTGTTGCTGGCTTTGAAGGCAAATCTCAACGATTGTTCGATCAGCACGCCGTTGGGTCCTTCCAATATGACTCCAGCACCGCTACCCTGCTGGTTCGACGATCCATCCACCGAGAGTACCCAACGGAAATCATCTCCTTCAACCTGCGTCGCCTCTGATGAGAGCTCGACCACAAAATCTGCAAAGATTTGCCCCTTGATCGGGCCTCGGGGCTCATATTTAATGTCAAATTCTGACAACTCCACTGCCCACTTCACCATTCTTCCCGCAACGTCAGGTTTCTTCAAGACCTTCTGGATGGGCAGGTCAGTCATCACCAGTATTGTGAAGCTGTGGAAGTAGTGGCGCAACCTCCTCGCCGAAAACACCACAGCCAGCGCAGCCTTCTCCAGGGCCTGATATCTCGTTTCTGGGCCCTGCAACACCTTGCTCACAAAATAAATAGGCTTCTGAGCCTGATCTTGATCCTGGGCGAGCACCGCACTCACCGCCCTCTCAGTCACAGCGAAGTACAACCTGAGAGGGATTCCCGCCAGCGGTTTGCACAGAACCGGCGGGCTCGCCAGATACTCCTTCAGCTTGACGAAAGCTTCCTCGCACTCTTTCGTCCAAACGAACTTGTTATTGCGCCGCAGACACTGAAAATAGGGATGCCCCTTTTCTCCGCTAGCTGACACGAAGCGAGATAGGGCTGCCATCCGACCTGTCAGCTGCTGGACTTCTTTTACTGTAGCCGGGCTTCTCATCGCCAAAATGGCGGCACACTTGTCCGGGTTAGCTTCTATTCCTCTTTCAGTCAAGAGAAAACCCAAAAATTTTCCAGCCTCCACGCCGGTAAAAACAGCCTTAACCGGAACCACGCTCGTGGGAATTGGCGTGTCGGTAATCGCCTGAACGAAAGGCATTGGGAACACACGAGGTGGCGTCGACGGTGCCACCTCTTCAGCAGAAGAACGTCCCTGCTGCTCCTGAAGAGCTCGACGCAGCTCCTCAGCTACCTTGCTGAGCTCCTTGTTCCTGGCGCGAGAGGCGACCAGGTCCTCATGTATCCTTGCCTGCTCTACGCGCGAGGCTTCCACGGTTGCCTGCAACAAGCGCATCATCTCTGCCATCTGCGCCATGGTCATGGCGGCGTCGCCTTCAGCAGCGACAGGAGCCACGGGACTGGAACGATTGCTTCTCATCTTTCTCATTAACTTCAGCGAACCACAGGAATACAACGAACAACACTTCAACCACGATCGAATCAGCGATCAATCGGAGAAAACTCAAGAAACTGCGCAAGAACTCAAGAACACCGTAAACCTTCGCAGAAAACCACAAAAGAACTCGAACTTCCACCAAACAGATTGCGCCCAAGCAACAAAAGACCTCACTCCATCGATTGAAAGCCAAACAAACGGTGCAAAACACAAACTCACCGAACGAAACTCAAAGAAACTGCGAACGACGGTTGCACCAGCAGAAAACCGCGCAGAAAACCTCGAAAACTTCCACGAACTCACGCTGTGGATGGGAGCAAGTTTTACACGGCCCCACGGTGGGCGCCTGATGATCCTGCCTGTTGACCGGAGCGCTGGAGAATGCCTCGTCAAAGGATCGACGTGCGCACCGCTTCTCACCTCCGTTCCTCTTCGGGATCTATCTCAAGAACCTGCAAAGAAACGATACGGCGCCGCTGCGGCCGATCGCACTCCGACTCTCAAGTCAGTGACGGTATCACCAAAAACTGATAGAACTAGAACCGTGCAAATCCTCTCACAAACAGCTCTGTCACTCGCAAGCGTAAAGTGTATGAACTGAACGTGCGTACCTCAGAAAATCTGTTAAGAACTCTTATATACCTGGTGGTTTTCTCTCTCCTGGCAGTTACAGACTTGGACACGTGGCTCGCATCCAACTGTACACGTGCCATCATCTGGAGGCTCCCTGACTTGGCGCTGCTTCTACTCTCATTTTGGCTAAGTTACCTATGCATGGTACTGCCCAGTGCATAGCTAACTTAGGAGTGCGATCTATACTGGAACTGGCGAGTTAGGGCCTTCATACACCTTCCCTGTGGTCTCGCCGGCCGCCTTCATAATCTGCTTCTCCTTCATCTTCGGCGATGTGCTTGTTCTGGCGATCTCCGACTGCTTGGTCGCCTGGGTCTTCATCTGGCGACTTGATCTTTAACCTGGCGATCGCCTATTCTGGTAAACTGGAAGTCGGAACACGCCAGCTTAGCAACCGGCGACTACGCGTGCCCCCCGACTTCTTTCTCTTCTTGCCAACCTGGCGCCTCGTCAACACGCCTACACTATAGTAGGATGCCACGTCATCATACCCGACCATCGGGGCGGTACAGATACCATCAGTGTTATTGGTGGGAATAATATTGATGGAACTATCACTGTTAATGGTGGGAATAATACTGATGGAACCATTAGTCTTAATAGTGGGAATAATACAGATGCTACCAATAGTTTATTGGTGGCAGTAATACTGATGGCACCATCAGTGCTATTGGTGGCAGTAATACTGATGGCACTATCAGTGTTATTTGTGGCAAAAATACTGATGTTGCCATCATTGTTATTGGTTGGAATAATACTGATAGTACCATCAGAGTTATTGGTTAAAATAATACTGATAGTACCATAAGAATTATTGGTGGAAATAAAACTGATGGTACCATCAGTGTTATTGGTGGCAATAATACTGCTGTTTCCATCAGTGTTATTGGTGGCAATAATACTGATGTTTCCATCAGTGTTATTGGTGGAAATAATACTGATGTTTCCATCAGTGTTATGGGTGGCAATAATACTGATGGTACCATCAGTGTTATTGGTGGGAATAATACTGATGGAAACTTCAGTGTTATTGGTGGGAATTATACTGATGGAACCATTAGTGTTATTGGTGGGAATAATAGTGATGATACCATCAGTGTTATTGGTGGGAATAATATTGATTGAACCATCACCGTTAATGGTGGGAATAATACTGATGGAACCATCAGTTTTAATGGTGGGAATAATACTGATGCTACCAATAGTTTATTGGTGGCAGTAATATTGATGGCACCATCAGTGCTATTGGTGGCAGTAATACTGATGGCACCATCAGTGTTATTGGTGGCAAAAATACTGATGTTGCCATCAATGTTTTTGGTGGCAATAATACTGATGTTTCCATCAGTGTTATTGGTGGCAATAATACTGATGTTTCCTTCAGTGTTATGGGTGGCAATAATACTGAGGGTACCATCAGTGTTATTGGTGGGAATAATACTGATGGAACCTTCAGTGTTATTGGTGGGAATTATATTGATGGAATCATTAGTGTTATTGGTGGGAATAATAGTGATGATACCATCAGTGTTATTGGTGGGAATAATACTGGTGGAACCATCACTGTTAATGGTGGGAATAATACTGATGGAACCATCACCTTTAATGGTGGGAATAATACTGATCCTACCATCAGTTTATTGGTGGCAGTAATACTGATGGCGCCATCAGAGCTATTGGTGGCAGTAATACTGATGGCACCATCAGTGCTATTTGTGGAAATAATACTGATGGAACCATCAATATTATTGGTGGGAATAATACTGATGGTACCATCAGTGTTATTGGTTGCAATAATACTGATGGTACCATCAGTGTTATTGTTGGCAATAATACTGATGTTACCATAAGTGTTATTGGTGGTAATAATACTTATGGTACCATCACTGTTATTGGCGGGAATAATACTGATGGTATTCAATGTTATTGGTGGGAATAATACTGATGGTACCATCAGTGTTATTGGTGGGAATAAGACTGATGTTATCCTGAGTGTTTTTGGTTGAAAGAAAACTGATTGTACCATCAGTGTTATTGGTGGGAATAATACTGATGGTACCATCTGTTATATTGGTGGGAATAATACTGATGGTACCATCAATGTTGTTCGTGGCAATAAAACTAATAGTACGATTGGAGTTATTCGTGGCAATAATATTAATGCTACCATCATTGTTATTAGTGGCAATAATACTAATGGTACCTTAACTGTTATTCGTGGGAATAATATTGATGGTACCATCAGTGTTATTAGTGGCAATAATACTGTTGGAACCATCAGTATTAATGATGGGAATAATACTGAGGGTAACATCAGTGCTATTGGTTGGAATAATAGTGATGGTACCATCAGTGTTATTTGTGGGAATAGTACTGATAGAACCATCAATGTTAAAGGTGAGAATAATACTGATGGTACCATTAGTGTTATTGGTGGCAATAATACTAATGATACCATCAGGGTTATGAGTGGCAATAATACTGATGGTACCATTATTGTTATTGGTGGGAATTATACTGATGGAACCTTCAGTGTTATTGGTGGGAATAATACTGATGGGACCATTAGTGTTATTGGTGGGAATAATATTGATGCTACCATCAGTGTTATTGGTGGGAATAATACTGATGGAACCATCACTATTAATGGTGGGAATAATACTGATGGAACCATCCCTGTTAATGGTGGGAATAATACTGATGGTACCATGAGTGTTATTTGTGGCAATAATACTGATGATATCATCAATGTTATTGGTGGGAATAATACTGATGGTATCATCAATGTTATTCGTGGCAATAATACGGATGGTACCATCAGTGTTATTGGTAGAAATAATACTGATGGAACCATCAGTGTTAATGGTGGGAATAATACTGATGGTACCATCTGTTATATTGGTGGGAATAATACTGATGATAGCATGAGTGTTATTTATGGGAATAATACTTTTGGTACCATCAGTGTTATTGGTGGGAATAATACTAATGGTACTATCAGTGTTATTGGTTGCAATAATACTGATGGTACCATCAATGTTGATCGTGGCAATAATACTGAGGGTTCCATCAGTGTTATGGGTGAAATAATACTGATGGTACCATCATTGCTATTGGTGGGAATTATACTGATGGAACCTTCAGTGTTATTGGTGGGAATAATACTGATGGAACCATTAGTGTTATTGGTGGGAATAATAGTTATGCAACCATCAGTGTTATTGGTGGGAATAATACTGATGGAACCATCAGTTTTAATGGTGGGAATAAATCTGATGCTACCAATAGTTTATTGGTGGCAGTAATACTGATGGCACCATCAGTGCTATTGGTGGCAGTAATACTGATGGCACCATCAGTGTTATTGGTGGCAAAAATACTGATGTTGCCATCAGTGTTATTGGTGGCAATAATACTGATGTTTCCATCAGTGTTATTGGTGGCAATAATACTGATGTTTCGATCAGTGTTATGGGTGGCAATAATACTGATGCTACCATCAGTGTTATTGGTGGGAATAATACTGATGGAACCTTCAGTGTTATTGGTGGGAATTATACTGATGGAACCATTAGTGTTATTGGTGGGAATAATAGTGATGATACCATCAGTGTTATTGGTGGGAATAATATTGATGGAACCATCACTGTTAATGGTGGGAATAGTACCTATGGAACCATCACCTTTAATGGTGGGAATAATACTGATGCTACCAATAGTTTATTGGTGGCAGTAATACTGATGGCACCATCAGTGGTATTGGTGGCAGTAATACTGATGGCACCATCAGTATTATTGGTGGCAAAAATACTGATGTTGCCATCAGTGTTATTGGTGGTAATAATACTGATGTTTCCATCAGTGTTATTGGTGGAAATAATACTGATGTTTCGTTCAGTGTTATGGGTGGCAATAATACTGAGGGTACCATCAGTGTTATTGGTGGGAATAATACTGATGGAACCTTCAGTGTTATTGGTGGGAATCATACTGATGGAACCATTAGTGTTATTGGTGGGAATAATAGTGATGATACCATCAGTGTTATTGGTGGGAATAATACTGGTGGAACCATCACTGTTAATGGTGGGAATAATACTGATGGAACCATCACTTTTAATGGTGGGAATAATACTGATGCTACCATCAGTTTATTGGTGCTAGTAATACTGATGGCACCATCAGAGCTATTGGTGGCAGTAATACTGATGGCACCATCAGTGCTATTGGTGGAAATAATACTGATGGAACCATCAATGTTAATGGTGGGAATAATACTGATTGTACCATCAATGTTATTGGTGGGAATAATATTTTTGGTACCATCAGTGTTATTGGTGGGAATAATACTAATGGTACTATCAGTGTTATTGGTTGCAATAATACTGATGGTACCATCAATGTTGTTCGTGGCAATAATACTGAGGGTTCCATCAGTGTTATGGGTGAAATAATACTGATGGTACCATCATTGCTATTGGTGGGAATTATACTGATGGAACCTTCAGTGTTATTGGTGGGAATAATACTGATGGAACCATTAGTGTTATTGGTGGGAATAATAGTTATGCAACCATCAGTGTTATTGGTGGGAATAATACTGATGGAACCATCAGTTTTAATGGTGGGAATAAATCTGATGCTACCAATAGTTTATTGGTGGCAGTAATACTGATGGCACCATCAGTGCTATTGGTGGCAGTAATACTGATGGCACCATCAGTGTTATTGGTGGCAAAAATACTGATGTTGCCATCAGTGTTATTGGTGGCAATAATACTGATGTTTCGATCAGTGTTATGGGTGGCAATAATACTGATGCTACCATCAGTGTTATTGGTGGGAATAATACTGATGGAACCTTCAGTGTTATTGGTGGGAATTATACTGATGGAACCATTAGTGTTATTGGTGGGAATAATAGTGATGATACCATCAGTGTTATTGGTGGGAATAATATTGATGGAACCATCACTGTTAATGGTGGGAATAGTACCTATGGAACCATCACCTTTAATGGTGGGAATAATACTGATGCTACCAATAGTTTATTGGTGGCAGTAATACTGATGGCACCATCAGTGGTATTGGTGGCAGTAATACTGATGGCACCATCAGTATTATTGGTGGCAAAAATACTGATGTTGCCATCAGTGTTATTGGTGGTAATAATACTGATGTTTCCATCAGTGTTATTGGTGGAAATAATACTGATGTTTCGTTCAGTGTTATGGGTGGCAATAATACTGAGGGTACCATCAGTGTTATTGGTGGGAATAATACTGATGGAACCTTCAGTGTTATTGGTGGGAATCATACTGATGGAACCATTAGTGTTATTGGTGGGAATAATAGTGATGATACCATCAGTGTTATTGGTGGGAATAATACTGGTGGAACCATCACTGTTAATGGTGGGAATAATACTGATGGAACCATCACTTTTAATGGTGGGAATAATACTGATGCTACCATCAGTTTATTGGTGCTAGTAATACTGATGGCACCATCAGAGCTATTGGTGGCAGTAATACTAATGGCACCATCAGTGCTATTGGTGGAAATAATACTGATGGAACCATCAATGTTAATGGTGGGAATAATACTGATTGTACCATCAATGTTATTGGTGGGAATAATATTTATTGTACCATTAGTGTTATTGGTGGGAATAATACTGATGGTACCATCAGTGTTATTGGTGGCAATAATACTGATGTTACCATAATTGTTATTGGTGGTAATAATACTTATGGTACCATCACTGTTATTGGCGGGAATAATACTGATGGTAGTCAATGTTATTGGTGGGAATAATACTGATGGTACCATCAGTGTTATTGGTGGGAATAAGACTGATGTTATCCTGAGTGTTATTGGTGGAAAGAAAACTGATTGTACCATCAGTGTTATTGGAGGGAATAATACTGATGGTACCATCTGTTATATTGGTGGCAATAATACTGATGATAGCATGAGTGTTATTTATGGGAATAATACTTATGGTACCATCAGTGTTATTGGTGGGAATAATACTAATGGTACTATCAGTGTTATTGGTTGCAATAATACTGATGGTACCATCAATGTTGTTCGTGGCAATAAAACTAATAGTACGATTGGAGTTATTCGTGGCAATAATATTAATGCTACCATCACTGTTATTAGTGGCAATAATACTAATGGTACCTTCACTGTTATTCGTGGGAATAATATTGATGGTACTATCAGTGTTATTAGTGGCAATAATACTGTTGGAACCATCAGTATTAATGATGGGAATAATACTGAGGGTAACATCAGTGCTATTGGTTGGAATAATAGTGATGGTACCATCAGTGTTATTTGTGGGAATAGTACTGATAGAACCATCAATGTTAAAGGTGAGAATAATACTGATGGTACCATTAGTGTTATTGGTGGCAATAATACTAATGATACCATCAGTGTTATGAGTGGCAATAATACTGATGGTACCATTATTGTTATTGGTGGGAATTATACTGATGGAACCTTCAGTGTTATTGGTGGGAATAATACCGATGGGACCATTAGTGTTATTGGTGGGAATAATATTGATGCTACCATCAGTGTTATTGGTGGGAATAATACTGATGGAACCATCACTGTTAATGGTGGGAATAATACTGATGGAACCGTCACTGTTAATGGTGGGAATAATACTGATGGTACCATGAGTGTTATTTGTGGCAATAATACTGATGATATCATCAATGTTATTGGTGGGAATAATACTGATGGTATCATCAACGTTATTCGTGGCAATAATACGGATGGTACCATCAGTGTTATTGGTAGAAATAATACTAATGTAACCATCAATGTTAATGGTGGGAATAATACTGATGGTACCATCTGTTATATTGGTGGGAATAATACTGATGATAGCATGAGTGTTATTTATGGGAATAATACTTTTGGTACCATCAGTGTTATTGGTGGGAATAATACTAATGGTACTATCAGTGTTATTGGTTGAAATAATACTGATGGTACCATCAATGTTGTTCGTGGCAATAATACTAAGGGTTCCATCAGTGTTATGGGTGAAATAATACTGATGGTATCATTGCTATTGGTGGGAATTATACTGATGGAACCTTCAGTGTTATTGGTGGGAATAATACTGATGGAACCATTAGTGTTATTGGTGGGAATAATAGTTATGCAACCATCAGTGTTATTGGTGGGAATAATACTGATGGAACCATCAGTTTTAATGGTGGGAATAAATCTGATTCTACCAATAGTTTATTGGTGGCAGTAATACTGATGGCACCATCAGTGCTATTGGTGGCAGTAATACTGATGGCACCATCAGTGTTATTGGTGGCAAAAATACTGATGTTGCCATCAGTGTTATTGTTGGCAATAATACTGATGTTTCCATCAGTGTTATTGGTGGCAATAATACTGATGTTTCGATCAGTGTTATGGGTGGCAATAATACTGATGCTACCATCAGTGTTATTGGTGGGAATAATACTGATGGAATCTTCAGTGTTATTGGTGGGAATTATACTGATGGAACCATTAGTGTTATTGGTGGGAATAATAGTGATGATACCATCAGTGTTATTGGTGGGAATAATATTGATGGAACCATCACTGTTAATGGTGGGAATAGTACTGATGGAACCATCACTTTTAATGGTGGGAATAATACTGATGCTACCAATAGTTTATTGGTGGCAGTAATACTGATGGCACCATCAGTGCTATTGGTGGCAATAATACTGATGGCACCATCAGTATTATTGGTGGCAAAACTACTGATGTTGCCATCAGTGTTATTGGTGGTAATAATACTGATGTTTCCATCAGTGTTATTGGTGGAAATAATACTGATGTTTCCTTCAGTGTTATGGGTGGCAATAATACTGAGGGTACCATCAGTGTTATTGGTGGGAATAATACTGATGGAACCTTCAGTGTTATTGGTGGGAATCATACTGATGGTACCATCATTGCTATTGGTGGGAATTATACTGATGGAACCTTCAGTGTTATTGGTGGGAATAATACTGATGGAACCATTAGTGTTATTGGTGGGAATAATAGTGATGCAACCATCAGTGTTATTGGTGGGAATAATACTGATGGAACCATCAGTTTTAATGGTGGGAATAATACTGATGCTACCAATAGTTTATTGGTGGCAGTAATACTGATGGCACCATTAGTGCTATTGGTGGCAGTAATACTGATGGCACCATCAGTGTTATTGGTGGCAAAAATACTGATGTTGCCATCAGTGTTATTGGTGGCAATAATACTGATGTTTCCATCAGTGTTATTGGTGGCAATAATACTGATGTTTCGATCAGTGTTATGGGTGGCAATAATACTGATGCTACCATCAGTGTTATTGGTGGGAATAATACTGATGGAACCTTCAGTGTTATTGGTGGGAATTATACTGATGGAACCATTAGTGTTATTGGTGGGAATAATAGTGATGATACCATCAGTGTTATTGGTGGGAATAATATTGATGGAACCATCACTGTTAATGGTGGGAATAGTACTGATGGAACCATCACTTTTAATGGTGGGAATAATACTGATGCTACCAATAGTTTATTGGTGGCAGTAATACTGATGGCACCATCAGTGGTATTGGTGGCAGTAATACTGATGGCACCATCAGTATTATTGGTGGCAAAAATACTGATGTTGCCATCAGTGTTATTGGTGGTAATAATACTGATGTTTCCATCAGTGTTATTGGTGGAAATAATACTGATGTTTCCTTCAGTGTTATGGGTGGCAATAATACTGAGGGTACCATCAGTGTTATTGGTGGGAATAATACTGATGGAACCTTCAGTGTTATTGGTGGGAATCATACTGATGGAACCATTAGTGTTATTGGTGGGAATAATAGTGATGATACCATCAGTGTTATTGGTGGGAATAATACTGGTGGAACCATCACTGTTAATGGTGGGAATAATACTGATGGAACCATCACTTTTAATGGTGGGAATAATACTGATGCTACCATCAGTTTATTGGTGCTAGTAATACTGATGGCACCATCAGAGCTATTGGTGGCAGTAATACTGATGGCACCATCAGTGCTATTGGTGGAAATAATACTGATGGAACCATCAATGTTAATGGTGGGAATAATACTGATTGTACCATCAATGTTATTGGTGGGAATAATATTTATTGTGCCATTAGTGTTATTGGTGGGAATAATACTGATGGTACCATCAGTGTTATTTGTTGCAATAATACTGATGGTACCATCAGTGTTATTGGTGGCAATAATACTGATGTTACCATAAGTGTTATTGGTTGTAATAAAACTTATGGTACCATCAGTGTTATTGGCGGGAATAATACTGATGGTAGTCAATGTTATTGGTGGGAATAATACTGATGGTACCATCAGTGATGGAGGAGGGCCCAAGCTCACCACACGATGAAAGCCAAGCCTCCAAGACTAGACGGTCTAACCTATGATGAGGAGCGTCTAGACTAAAAAAGGAGCGTCTAGCCCATGAAGAGGAGCGTCTAGGCCATGATGAGGAGCGACTACATAAGGAGCGTCTAGGCCATGATGAGGAGCGACTACATAAGGAGCGTCTAGGCCATGATGAGGATTCCTTCTAGACCGTCTAGCTTCACATACACATGGGTCAAAGCTACGGTTTTGGGAAGAGAAGACCTTTGTAATTGTTACATAAAGGCCCATTAGGGGTGCTTAGTAATTATAGTAGTGTAGAAAGCATATTTGTGTGAACATTCTAGAAAGACCATGGAGGGGGGGTGAGCAGAAAAACTAGACACACCCCTCCCCATGTTCTCATTTGTGCACCCATGTGCTTCACATTTACATTTCATTTGGCTAGCATTAGGGTTGCATTATGGTCCTCCTTAGTCCATAAAAGGAGGAGCCTACACCTTGTATTTTCAAGTTTAATTGAGTAAGGTTATGCTGCCATTTTTGTGCACAAGCTGTACTTCTCCTAGAAATCTAGGCTCTAAACTTCAATCCTTTCACCTTCTCCCTTGAGCTGGCCGAACCACTCAAACACCATACTCATCATGCACCTACAAGGCCAACACAACTCCTAGGAGGGTCTTGATCATCTCACCCATTGCTTCCTCACCTTATTTTCTACTTTGATTCAAGAAGAACACATGAATAAAACTGATGTTATCCTTAGTGTTATTGGTGGAAATAAAACTGATTGTACCATCAGTGTTATTGGTGGCAATAATACTAATGGTACTATCAGTGTTATTGGTTGCAATAATACTGATGGTACCATCAATGTTGTTCGTGGCAATAAAACTAATAGTACGATAGGAGTTATTCGTGGCAATAATATTAATGCTACCATAACTGTTATTAGTGGCAATAATACTAATGGTACCTGATCCTGCCTGTTGACCGGAGCGCTGGAGAATGCCTCGTCAAAGGATCGACGTGCGCGCCGCTTCTCACCTCTGTTCCTCCTCTGGATCTATCTCAAGAACCTGCAAAGAAACAATACGGCGCCGCTGCGGCCGATCGCACTCCGACGCTCAAGTCAGTGACGGTATCACCAAATACTAAGAACTGGAACCGTGCAAATCTCTCTCACAAACAGCTCTGTCACTCGCAAGCGTAAAGTGTATGAACTGAACGTGCGTACCTTAGAAAATCTGTTAGGAACTCTTATATACCTGGTGGTTTTCTCTCTCCTGGCAGTTACAGACTTGGACACGTGGCTTGTATCCAACTGTACACGTGCCATCATCTGGAGGCTCCCTGACTTGGCGCTGCTTCTACTCTCATTTTGGCTAAGTTACCTATGCATGGTACTGCCCAGTGCATAGCTAACTCAGGAGTGCGATCTCTACTGAAACTGGCGAGGGAGGACCTTCATACACCTTCCCTGTGGTCTCGCCGGCCGCCTTCATAATCTGCTTCTCCTTTAACTTCGGCGATGTGCTTGTTCTTGGCGATCTCCGACTGCCTAGTCGCCTGAGTCTGCATCTGGCGACTTCGTCCCCAACCTGGCGATCGCCTATTCTGGCAAGCTGGAGATCGGAACACGCCAACTTAACTATCGGCGACTACACGTGCCTCCCGACTTCCTTCCCAACTGTCAACCCGGCGCCTTGTCAACACGCCTATACTGTAGCAGGATGCCACGTCATCGCACCCGACCACCAGGGCGGTACACAAGCCCCTCAGTCTTAAGCGAAGACTTGTCTAGCGAAAAGACTGAAAAAGCCTTCGTTAACACCGGTCTACGTGGCATGGGCGCAGAATTCCAAGCGATAGTACTTTCTGCTGCTCTGACGCTCCACCAAACCCTTCGCGCATCGTTCGACACGTGGCTCTCATCAACGGCTATCTTCATCTGTCGTTAGCGCTTCCCAAAACCGTTTCGAAAAACCCTTAAACCCCTTAGGCTCCTACTGTTCCATCACTTTCTTCACACTTGCATACGCTCTCATTTCCTTCTGCGAAAGCTCTCGACGTTCCTCGACGCTCTAGATCACCACCTCCCTTCAACATTCTCCCGATCATCGAAAGGTAACTACTTTCCTTCATCTGCTGGGTTTCCTTGCATTTTCACCGATTTGCATCATCCTGTAACTGTCTGGTGCATACGCTGTGGGCTGTTTTTCCATTTCTCCTTCTGCGTGACTTAGGGATTTGTCGATCGTCGCAACGAACTCACATTCGTTCGTCTTTCACCTTCCTTTCATGATCGAGTCAGCCTTTGTAACCCTCCTGATTATTTTTTCTTCCTCCTTCGTTTGCAGTTGCTATCATGACTCGCACGAAGATCACCCCGAACCCCCCTCCATCAGCGCGAAACCCTCCTTCACAAGCACACGACTCAACGCAAGTTCGTGGTGCTCCCTCTTCGCAGGCTGTGAGGCCTGCGTCTTCTCAAACCGCTCTGGCCCAGGCGACTCCACCAAACGCTGGAGGAGCCCCCCTCCCACTGCCAGATTTCAAGACGTTATACCCATGGGCTAACTCAACCCTCTTAAAGGAAACGTCGTCGGTGAACACCGCGGGAGCGGTTCTGCGATTGACCAATGGGGACGAGGCCCACCAATCGTTCCACAAGGAGCACGATGAGAGAATGATGGTGCTGCCTTGCCCCGCCAGTCTGCCAGTGTGCGCCGATGATAAAGTGAGCGCCGACGGGCCCTTCTGCTTCGTCTACACCACTTTCTTCAAGAAGGTTAAACTCAGGTTCCCTCTCACTCGATTTGAGAGGGAACTCTTAACCGAGCTCAATATCGCTGCCGCCCAGCTTCACCCCAACAGCTGGGCGTTTGTCCGAGCTTTCGAGATAACGTGCGCCCACCTGGGGTTACCCGCGTCAGTGGACGTGTTTTTATTTTTGTTCGAGGCCAAACACCCAGGAGATCGCCTGTGGGTCAGCCTGAATGCCATTGCTGGGAGGTCCATTTTCACCATCTTCCAGCAGTCGTACAAGGATTGGAAGGGGAAGTTCATTCAGGTTCGCGCAAATGACAAAGACACTTCCCTTCTCGACGGTTTCCCCTTGTACTGGGTGGACAAGGGGAAAAAGGAGTCCAAGAGCTGCTTCAGGAGGCCCAGAAGTCCTGATAGCATGGGAGCTTTGGACAGAGACCTTTGTCTCTTCTGGAAGAGGGTGGCAGATGCCCACATAACATTCTTGACCCCCACCCTGATTTCCTTCGAGTTCTTTGAGGACCAGTTGGAATTCCAAATAGGTTAGGACGCTACATCTTTGTCTTGACATTGCTTCTGATATTGTTTCTGGGCGTCTTGTGCGACACACACAAGACTTTGGTTTTATCTTTTCTGCATATGCCTGCTTTTGCTGTCTCATTGTCTTGTACACTTACCCCTTTCTCCTTTGAGCTAACTTATGCACTTTCATTTCATCCAGACACCATGTTGGGTAAGAACATGCTCGCCGACTTAAAGGCGCTCGCCCGCAACCACGGGTTGGCGACTGGCTCCCAGACGGTTCCCAACTCGGCGGTCGAGAAGGCCATCATCCAGGGGCGATCACCGCCTAAGGCGCCCACCCAACGAAAGAAACTGGTCCTTAAGAGGCCAAAGCGGAAAGCCCCCCAAGTTGTCCAAGAGGATGAGGAAGAGGACGACGAGGTCACAGAGGATGGCCTTGTAACGAAAAGGAAGAGGGTGGCACCATCTTCTCCACCTGCCCCGCCCCCTCTTCCAGCTTCAACACCACCATCAACACCCGCTCCTCCTCCCTCATCACCAGCACCACGAGCCCCTTCACCACCAGTCCAAGCGGTTCCATTGGCCACTGCGCCGCCTGCAACTGAGGCCCCAGAGCCAAACTTCTTGGAGGACCCCCCGAGCGCCTCTACACCACATATATCAGCAGGAGGGGGCCCTCCTTCCAACACTTCAGCTGCAGGAATCGCTCCAATCGGGGACGAGGTTGCTCACACCTCTCCAATCCTAATCACCGAGTCCCCGATCGCGTCGCCACGCCAAGAGGCAACCACTGAAAATATCGCTAAGGAAGGTGGCGACGAGAACCCTCAACAAGCCCCCCTGGCGCCTCTCCAAGCTGCAAATCTTTCCCTCGAGGTCACGAGGATGTGGGAACCTTTGACTGCTAAACTCAAAACCATCGCAGAAGACATCCCATCGATCATAACGAGAGCTGTGGAGAGCTCCACCAGGCGGCTACAGGATGATATCTACAACCTCAAGACCGAGAACAGCACAATGAAGGTTGAGGTGGAGAAGGTGGCCTTCAGCCTAACGCTCGCGGAAATGGAACATTCCCGAGTGGAGGATGCCCTAAACACCGAGCTTAGGCTTGCGCGCAAGGAAGCTGTTGACCTTCGCCGCAAAGTCCATGAACTTGCCCAAGAAAAAGTTGAACTTGAAAGCAGAATCGTGCCTCTACGTACCAAGGCGAGCGACCTGGAGGCTCAAATTCAAGCTAATGCCGATAAGGTACAAAGACTGGAGCAAAGGTCAATCGACCGCGAGAAGCTGCTTGGGCAAGTTGAAAAAGCAAGGGATGACGCCATGGCTGATCTCACCGAGGCGAACAAGGAAAAAGAGAAGATGGCTGCCGAGTTGACCCAAGCTCGAACAGAATCCAAGAAGGTTACTGACGACCTTCTCCATGCTCAAGAGACTAACAAACAACTCCAAAAACAGATTGAAGAGCAGGGGCAGCAGAACAAGGAGCTCAAGAAACAAGCTGAAGAGCTGGGACAGCAGAACGAGGAGCTCAAGAAACAGGTTGAAGAGCTTCAAGGACAATTTGAAGAACTTAAGCTAAATTCTGCTCAGATTCTGACTGCTGGATTCGAAGCCGCTCGGGAGCAATTTGCATGCCTATTCCCTGATCTTGACCTCAGCATGGTGTCATTAAACAATGAAGTAGTAGATGGAAAGGTCGTTCCCGCCGAAGGCTCAACCAATTCCACCCCATCTGCTTCTTTATAAATTCACCTGTATTTACCTTGTAAAAAACTCTTGCACATGTGTTTTGAACAGTTATTCATTTCAATAGCGAGACTTGGATATTTCTTCTGACTTCTTTTGAGCGCTTTACTTTCTTTGTATGTTTAACTCTGCTACGTTTAACTTAGCGATTTTGCAAACATGACCTTTGGCGTAACTGCTTCGAGCCGATTCAAACTTAAGCAATAATCGCTTTAAACAACTTGTACCCCTGAGGCACTAACCTGATCATAAGAAAAGTTCCAAGCAACGAACTGTGATTCAATCATCGGTTCAAACAACGTCCCCCTTGACCCGCTTTATCAAACAAGTCTTTCAACCTTCTCGCCGTGTTTGAACTTTTCGCGATCACCTAGACCTCTTGGTAACACCAGCTTTTCTTAGCCTCAGGCTTTGGCAGTCATTTCTTTATCTGAGGCAGAAATGCCCTTTGGGATCTTCCTTTACCTCCCTGAACTTCAGAGCTAGAGACTGGCTGGCTAGGCGTTCTCTTCGAACCTACCTTAGCCACCTTTCAAGCTTCTTCCACCCTCTTCGCCATACCTGAACTCGTTCAAGACGAGAAGGATTTTATCTTGCCTATATTCGCACACAAGCGAGAAGGTCTTTTAACTCGCCTGAACTCGCTCATCGGCGAGAAGGACTTTTACTCGCCTGAACTCGCTCATCGGCGAGAAGGACTTTAAACGGCCTTAACTCGCTCGACAGCGAGAAGGACTTTGTCTGGTGCCTCAACTTGCCCAGGGTGTACATCTCCTCCCCCCTGGATGCACTGAGGACCTTTTCTTTCTCACGCCTGCACTCGCTCGACGGCAAGGAGGTCTTTGATGGGCCTTAGTTCGCACAACGGCGATAAGGACTTTATCCGGTGCCTCAACTTGCCCAGGGCGTACATCTCCTCCCCCCTGGATGCACTGAGGACCTTTCTCGCCTGCGCCCGCACGACGGCGAGGAGGTCTTTAACTTGCCTCTACGTTGCCCCGGGAGTTACATCTTCTCGCTCCCAGAATCACGGAGGACTTTTCCTCTTTCTCGCCTGCACTCGCTCGACGGCGAGGAGGTCTTTCATCTGGTGCCTCCGATCGCCGATAAATGATGAGGACTTAAAAACTTAACTGGTGCCTCTAATCGCCGAGAAACGATGAGGACTTTAAAAACTTAACTGATACCTCTAATCGCCGAAAAACGATGAGGACTTTAAAAACTTAACTGGTGCCTCTAATCGCCGAAAAACGATGAGGACTTTAAAACTTTAGAAAACACGCGACATATCTTTTCGTGCCTTAAATCATGTACGAATGACAAGGTCTTTCTTCGAAACTTTTGGAAATAACACATATGCAATCTGAAAACACCTTATACTTCGAAAACTCTTCTTTTATTGGGTGGCCTCATTAAAAACCCTCCTTAGGGAAAAAAGAGCGCCCCCTTGAAACTGTTTTAACAGAGACATTGTAATGTAATATTTGTGTTTGCCTTTACTTACAAAGCTCTTAGCTATAGTACAACTTCAGGTGTGTGGCGTTCCAGGTACGAGGGATCGCCCCCCCTTCCAGCGTCTCCAAGCGATAGGCTCCGTTCCCGAGTGCCTCGGTTATTCTGAACGGTCCAGTCCACTTGGGTGATAGCTTATTCTCCATCTCGTACTGGTGGGCCTTCCTCATCACCAGATTGCCTTCTCCAGACTGCCTTGGCATCACCTTTGAGTTGTACCTTCGCTCGACCCTTCTCTTCACCGCCTTAGCCTTCAGCCTTGCCTCCTCCCTGACTTCGTCCAGCAGATCCAGGTTCAGCCTTCTCTCTTCATTCGAGTCTTCCTCTACAAAGTTCTGGAATCTCGGCGAGCTCTCCTGAATCTCGACTGGAATCATGGCATCACACCCATAGACCAAGCTAAACGGGGTCTCATGGGTTCCTGACTGCTCGGTGGTGTGGTACGCCCAAACTATACGGGGTATCTCCTCAGCCCAACTTCCCTTGGCTTTCTCGAGCCTTCTCTTCAAACCTCTCAGCAACACCCGATTAGCTGATTCCACCTGGCCATTCGTCTGAGGGTGCTCGACGGATGCAAACACTTGCTGAATTCCAACCCCTTCACAAAGCTTCTTCAACAGGTGGCTTGCAAACTGAGTCCCATTATCTGATACCAGGCGCTTAGGCACTCCAAACCGGCACACAATGTTCTTCCATACGAAGCCTTCGATCTTGTGCGCGGTGATCTGGGCCACTGGTTCTGCTTCAATCCATTTGGTGAAGTACTCAATCGCCACTACCAAGTACTTCATCTGCCTGATCGCCAGTGGAAAAGGTCCTAGGATGTCGATCCCCCAAGTATGAAACGGCCAAGGGCTATAGATCGACTTCAACTCCTCGGGAGGTGCCTTATGCCAATCGGCGTGCTGCTCGCACTGTTTGCAGCATTGGGCATACTTCTTGCAATCTTCTCTCATGGATGGCCAATAGTAGCCTGCACGGAGAGTCCTCGCGGCCAGAGCTCGACCCCCGACGTGACTTCCACATATTCCTTCGTGGAGCTCTGCCATAATTCTCGTGCACTTCTCGCCGTGTATACATTCCAGGAGTGGGTGAGTGAACCCAAACCTGTACAGATCGCCATCAATCAGTGTATACTTGCTGGAATTTTTCTTTACCTTCCTAGCTTCTGTTGGATCTAGCGGGAGGAGGCCATCCGCCAGGCACCGCTTGTACTGTGTTATCCAAGTGTCTGGCTCATGGGTGGCGCAGACCTGCATCACGTCCACCTTCTCTCCTCGACAAGCTCTAACTCTCGGCGATCTCAGAGTTTCTTGCGTCAAAGACTTATGGCTTCTCGCTGCTCTCTCCGTCGACCTGCTTATCTGAAGGACCAGGTGATCTGCTACAAATGCCCTCGGCGTCTTCAAAGTTTCTTGAATCACTGTCCTCTGCCTACCCCCTTGCCTGAGCTGGCGAGCTTAGCAAGCAAGTCAGCTCGGGCATTCTGCTCTCGGGGCACATGCACTACTTCAAAAGAGACAAAGGAACTCTTCAATTCCCGCACATACGCCAAGTAAGCCGCCATTTGTGGATCTTTAGCCTGGAACTCGCCTGTTACTTGTCCTGTGACCAGCAGCGAGTCACTCTTAGCCATCAGCACCCTAGCTCCCATCTCCTTGGCCAGCAGAATCCCGGCGATCAGCGCCTCATACTCTGCTTGATTGTTGCTGGCTTTGAAGGCGAATCTCAACGATTGTTCGATCAGCACGCCGTTGGGTCCTTCCAATATTACTCCAGCACCGCTACCCTGCTGGTTCGATGATCCATCCACCGAGAGTACCCAACGGAAGTCATCTCCTTCCACCCGCATCGCCTCCGATGAGAGCTCGACTACGAAATCTGCAAAGACTTGCCCCTTGATCGGGCCTCGGGGCTCATATTTAATGTCAAATTCTGACAATTCGACTGCCCACTTCACCATTCTTCCTGCAACGTCAGGTTTCTTTAAGACCTTCTGGATGGGCAGGTCAGTCATCACCAGTATCGTGAAGCTGTGGAAGTAGTGGCGCAACCTCCTCGCCGAAAACACCACAGCCAGCGCAGCCTTCTCCAGGGCCTGATATCTCATTTCTGGGCCCTGCAACACCTTGCTCACAAAATAGATAGGCTTCTGAGCCTGATCTTGGTCCTGGGCGAGCACCGCACTCACCGCCCTCTCAGTCACAGCAAAATACAATCTGAGAGGGATTCCCGCCAGTGGTTTGCACAGAACCGGCGGGCTCGCCAGATATTCCTTCAGCTTGACGAAAGCTTCCTCGCATTCTTTCGTCCAAGCGAACCTGTTATTGCGCCGCAGACATTGGAAATAGGGATGTCCCTTTTCTCCGCTCGCTGACACGAAGCGAGATAGGGCTGCCATCCGACCTGTCAGCTGCTGGACCTCTTTCACTATAGCCGGGCTTCTCATTGCTAAGATGGCGGCACACTTGTCCGGATTGGCTTCTATTCCTCTTTCAGTCAAGAGGAAACCCAAAAATTTTCCAGCCTCCACGCCGAAAATGCATTTCTCCGGGTTGAGCTTCAACTTGAACCTGGCGATCGTCGTGAACAATTCTTCCAAGTCTGCAACGTGCTTGCTTTTCTCCTGCGAGGTCACGACCATGTCATCGACGTAAGCTTGCACGTTCCTTCCCAGCATTGGTGCAAGTACTCGGTCCATCAGCCTCTGGTACGTGGCCCCCGCATTCTTCAGCCCAAACGGCATCACCTTATAGCAGTAGCACGACCTCTCCGTCATGAAGGCTGTTTTTTCTTCATCCATGGGATGCATCTTGATCTGATTATAGCCCGAGAAGGCATCCAGGAAACTCAGCAGCTTGCACCCTGCAGCACTATCAACCAGGGCATCAATGCTTGGTAAAGGATACGAATCCTTTGGGCAAGCCTTATTCAGATCGGTGAAATCGACGCACATGCGCCATTTCCCGTTGCTCTTCTTCACCAGCACGACATTTGCCAACCACTCAGGGTACTGGACTTCCCTGATGTGGCCTGCAGCGAGGAGGTTCTGGGTCTCATCCTTGATCGCCTGCCTCCTCTCTTCATTAAATTTCCTCCTTCTTTGCCGCACCGGTCTCACCATGTTGTCCATCGCCAGATGATGGCACAAGAAGTCGGGATCGATTCCGGGCATGTCCGAAGCGGACCAGGCAAACGCGTCCAGATGCCGTTCAATCACCTTGGCGATCTGGTCCTGGAGATCGACCTCCAGAGATCTTCCGAGCTTGAAAACCTTCCCCCCGATCTCCTTCTCGAGCCACTGCTCGACGGGTTTGGGCCTGGATTCTCTGGCGGCCACCGCCTTGGCGATTCCCAGCTCCCTTGCCTCCTCCGGGCGATTCCGCGCCTCTTCTTCCTCCAGGCCAGCATTCCTCTCCCCCAGCTCAGCATCTACCATCTCTACGTCCCTTCCGGCGGCCTCCTCCATCACCGGCGGTCTGGGCTTCACACCGGGAGGTGGGGTGGTTGTAACATAGCTAACTGATCTTTTATTTTTCAGGCTATTTTCATAGCACTTTTTCGCTTCCTTCTGATCAGACTTTATCGTGATCACCACCCCTTCCATGGACGGCAGCTTCACCTTCATGTGCCGAGTCGATGGAATTGCGCCTATCCTGTTAAGAGTGGGCCTTCCCAGCAGGATGTTATATGTTGAAGGGGCGTTTACGATGAGGTACTTGATTTTCTCCGTCCTCGACCCAGCCTCATCGGTAAACGTGGTTCTCAGCTCAATGTACCCCCTGACCTCCACCTGGTCGCCAGCGAACCCATACAAGCACCCTCCATAGGGCCTTAGCTGGTCAAGGGGCAATTCCAACTGTGTGAAAGTCGGCCAGAACATCACGTCTGCCGAACTTCCTTGGTCCACCAGAACTCAGTGGACCTTCCTCCCCGCCGTGATCAACGAAATAACAATGGGATCGTTGTCATGAGGCACAACGTCCCGAAGATCCTGCTTGGTGAACGTAATGTCCACTTCGGGCGAGTGATCTTCAAACATGTCCACTGACATCACCGATCGCGCGTACTTTTTCCTCTGCGACGCGGTGCATCCACCACCTGAGAAACCCCCTGCAATGGTGTGGATCTCCCCATGGATAGGCATCTCGTGTTGCTGGGCTTCTCCACCTGCCGGCTGGGAACTCGACGCTCCTCCGGTCCTTCTGTCCAGCAGATAATCGTTTAGGAACCCGCTCTTAACCAGATCGTCGAGCTGGTATCCTAAAGACAAACACGAGTCTAGGTTGTGGCCAAAGCACTGGTGAAACTCGCACCAGACGTCCGGCTTCGACCCTAGCACCTTGTCGCCCACCTTCTTGGGCGCCTTCAACCTAGCAGATATGTTAGGGATAGCAATCAGGTCCGCTAGTCCCATGACGAATTTGTGCTTAGGTGGGCGATTGTATTCCCGGCGTGCTGGTTGTTGGCGTGCTGGCGGTTGGCGCGCTTGGCTTCTTCCCTTATTTCTCCTATCGTAAGGATAGCGAGTCCTTTGGTCCTTTCTGGCCGCCGCTGCCGTTTCCAGCACCCTCTGTGGCTGGATCCTGGTCTGGGCGCGTGGCCTGGCGGGAGCCACGCTGCCTCTCTTCTCGGCGACTTCACTCTCGTCGGCGATGTGGGCCACCGCAAGTCGCCTGACCTCAGCAAACGTCGCTGGATGAGCCCTGATCAAGGCCTCGCAGAATGGCCCTGGCTGCACGCCCTTCTTGAAGGCATAGACCAGCATTTCTTCATCCTTGGCCGGCGATCTGACCATCTGCGCTCCGAAGCGATTGAGGTAGTCTCTGAGGGACTCCCCATGGTACTGCCTTATATCAAACAGATCATAGGACACTCTGGGCGGTGCCTTGTTCACGATATACTGCTCGACAAAGATCTTCGAGAATTGTTGAAAATTAGTTATGTGGCCATTAGGCAGGCTCACAAACCACTCCATCGCCGTTCCCTGGAGCGTGCTCACGAACATCTTACAATAGACGGCGTCCGACCCTCCTGACAGCATCATCTGTGTGTGGAACGTGGTCAGATGAGCCTCTGGATCCTCCACGCCAGTAAAAACAGCTTTAACCGGGACCACGCTCGTGGGAATTGGCGTGTCGGTAATCGCCTGAATGAAAGGCATTGGGAAAACACGAGGCGGCGTCGACGGTGCCACCTCTTCAGCAGAAGAACGAACCTGCTGCTCCTGAAGAGCTCGACGTAGCTCCTCAGCTACCTTGCTGAGCTCCTCGTTCCTGGCGCGAGAGGCGACCAGGTCTTCATGTATCCTTGCCTGCTCGACGCGCGAGGCTTCTACAGTGGCCTGCAATGAGCGCATCATTTCTGCCATCTGCGCCATGGTCATGGCGGCGTCGCCTTCGGCTGCGACGGGAGCCACGGGACTGGAACGATTGCTTCTCATCTTTCTCATTAACTTCAGCGAACCACAGAAACACAGCAAACAACACTTCAAACACGAACGAATCAGCGATCGATCGGAGAAGATTCAAGAAACCGTGCAAGAATCCAAGAACACCGCAAACCTTCGCAGAAAACCACCAAAGAACTCGAACTTCCACCAGACGGATTGCGCGCAAGCAACAAAAAAACCTCACTCCACCGATTGAAAGACAAGCAAACGGTTTAAAACACAAACTTCACCGAACGAAACTCAAAGAAACCAAGAACGACGGTTGCACCAGCACACAACCGCGCAGAAAACCTCGAAAACCTCCACGAACTCACGCTGTGGATGGGAGCACGTTTTACACGGCCCCACGGTGGGCGCCTGATGATCCTGCCTGTTGACCGGAGCGCTGGAGAATGCCTCGTCAAAGGATCGACGTGCGCGCCGCTTCTCACCTCTGTTCCTCCTCTGGATCTATCTCAAGAACCTGCAAAGAAACAATACGGCGCCGCTGCGGCCGATCGCACTCCGACGCTCAAGTCAGTGACGGTATCACCAAATACTAAGAACTGGAACCGTGCAAATCTCTCTCACAAACAGCTCTGTCACTCGCAAGCGTAAAGTGTATGAACTGAACGTGCGTACCTTAGAAAATCTGTTAGGAACTCTTATATACCTGGTGGTTTTCTCTCTCCTGGCAGTTACAGACTTGGACACGTGGCTTGTATCCAACTGTACACGTGCCATCATCTGGAGGCTCCCTGACTTGGCGCTGCTTCTACTCTCATTTTGGCTAAGTTACCTATGCATGGTACTGCCCAGTGCATAGCTAACTCAGGAGTGCGATCTCTACTGAAACTGGCGAGGGAGGACCTTCATACACCTTCCCTGTGGTCTCGCCGGCCGCCTTCATAATCTGCTTCTCCTTTAACTTCGGCAATGTGCTTGTTCTTGGCGATCTCCGACTGCCTAGTCGCCTGAGTCTGCATCTGGCGACTTCGTCCCCAACCTGGCGATCGCCTATTCTGGCAAGCTGGAGATCGGAACACGCCAACTTAACTATCGGCGACTACACGTGCCTCTCGACTTCCTTCCCAACTGTCAACCCGGCGCCTTGTCAACACGCCTATACTGTAGCAGGATGCCACGTCATCGCACCCGACCACCAGGGCGGTACAGTACCTTCACTGTTATTCGTGGCAATAATATTGATGGTACCATCAGTGTTATTAGTGGCAATAATACTGTTGGAACCATCAGTATTAATGATGGGAATAATATTGAGGGTAACATCTGTGCTATTGGTTGGAATAATAATGATGGTACCATCAGTGTTATTTGTGGGAATAGTACTGATAGAACCATCAATGTTAAAGGTGAGAATAATACTGATGGTACCATTAGTGTTATTGGTGGCAATAATACTAATCATACCATCAATGTTAAGAGTGGCAATAATACTGATGGTACCATTATTGTTATTGGTGGGAATTATACTGATGGATTCTTCAGTGTTATTGGTGGGAATAATACTGATGGGACCATTAGTGTTATTGGTGGGAATAATATTGATGCTACCATCAGTGTTATTGGTGGGAATAATACTGATGGAACCATCACTGTTAATGGTGGGAATAATACTGATGGAACCATCACTGTTAATGGTGGGAATAATACTGATGGTACCATGAGTGTTATTTGTGGCAATAATACTGATGATATCATCAATGTTATTGGTGGGAATAATACTGATGGTATCATCAATGTTATTCGTGGCAATAATACAGATGGTACCATCAGTGTTATTGGTAGAAATAATACTGATGGAACCATCAGTGTTAATGGTTGGAATAATACTGATGGTACCATCAGTGTTAATGGTGGGAATAATACTGATGGTACCATCTGTTATATTGGTGGCAATAATACTGATGATAGCATGAGTGTTATTTATGAGAATAATACTTATGGTACCATCAGTGTTATTCGTGGGAATAATACTAATGGTACTATCAGTGTTATTGGTTGCAATAATACTGATGGTACCATCAATGTTGTTCGTGGCAATAATACTGAGGGTTCCATCAGTGTTATGGGTGAAATAGTACTGATGGTACCATCATTGCTATTGGTGGGAATTATACTGAAGGAACCTTCAGTGTTATTGCTGGGAATAATACTGATGGAACCATTAGTGTTATTGGTGGGAATAATAGTGATGCTACCATCAGTGTTATTGGTTGGAATAATACTGATGGAACCATCACTGTTAATGGTGGGAATAATACTGACAGAACCATCACTGTTAGTGGTGGGAATAATACTAATGGTACCATGAATGTTATTTGTTGCAATAATACTGATGATATCATCAATGTTATTGGTGGCAATAATACTGATGGTATAATCAATGTTATTGGTGGCAATAATACTGATGGTACCATCAGTGTTATTGGTAGAAATAATACTGATGGAACCATCAGTGTTAATGGTGGGAATAATGCTGATGGTAGCATCAGTGTTAATGGTGGGAATAATACTGATGGTACCATCTGTTATATTGGTGGCAATAATACTGATGGTAGCATGAGTGTTATTTGTGGGAATAATACTGATGGTACCATTAGTGTTATTGGTGGTAATAATACTGATGTACCATTAATGCTATTGGTGGGAATAATACTGATGGTACCATCTGAGTTATTGGTGGCAATTAAACTGATGGTACCATCAGTGTTATTAGTGGCAATAAAACTTATTGTACCATCAGTGTTATTTGTGGCAATAATACTGATGGTACGATTAGTGTTATTCATGGCAATAATACTGATGGTACCATCAATGTTAAAGGTTAGAATAAAACTGATGGTACCATTAGTGTTATTGGTGGCAATGATACTAATGATACCATCAGTGTTATTGCTGGCAATAATAGTAATGTTACCGTGAGTGTTATTGGTGGGAATAAGACAGATGGAACCATCAATGTAAATTATGGGAATAATACTAATAGTGACATCAATGTTATTGGTGGGAATAATAGTGATGGTACCATTAGTGTTATTGGTGGGAATAATACTGATGGAACCATTAGTTTTAATGGTGGCAATAACATGGATGGTACCATCAGTGTTATTGGTGGTAATAATACTGATGGTACCATCACTGTTAGTGATCAGAGTAATACTGATGGTAGCATGAGTGTTATTTGTGGGAATTAGAGGGATGGTACCATCAGTGCTATTGGTGGAAATAATACTGATGGCACCATCACTGTTAATGGTGGGAATAATACTGATGCTACAATCAGTGTTAATGGTGGCAATAATACTAATGGTACCTTGAGTGTTATTTGTGGGAATAATACTGATGGTACCATCAGTGTTATTGGTGGGAATAATACTAATGGAACCATCACTGTTATTGGTGGGAATAATACTGATGGTTCCATCAGTGTTAATTGTGGCAATTATACTGATGGTACCATGAGTGTTATGTGTGGCAATAATACTGATGGTACCATGAGTGTTATTGGTGGCAATAATACTGATTGTACCATCAGTGTTATTGCTGGCAATAATACTGATGGTACGATCAGTGTTATTCGTGGCAATAATACTAATGGTACGATAGGAGTTATTCGTGGCAATAATACTAATGCTACCATCACTGTTATTAGGGGCAATAATACTAATGGTACCTTCACTGTTATTCGTGGCAATAATACTGATGGTACCATCAGTGTTATTGGTGGGAATAATACTGTTGGAACCATCAGTATTAATGATGGGAATAATACTGAGGGTAACATCAGTGCTATTGGTTGGAATAATAGTGATGGTACCATCAGTGTTATTTGTGGGAATAGTACTGATAGAACCATCAATGTTAAAGGTGAGAATAATACTGATGGTACCATTAGTGTTATTGGTGGCAATAATACTAATGATACCATCAGTGTTATGGGTGGCAATAATACTGATGGTACCATCATTGTTATTGGTGGGAATTATACTGATGGAACCTTCAGTGTTATTTGCGGGAATAATACTGATGGGACCATTACTGTTATTGGTGGGAATAATATTGATGCTACCATCAGTGTTATGGGTGGGAATAATACTGATGGAACCATCACTGTTAATGGTGGGAATAATACTGATGGAACCATCACTGTTAATGGCGGAAATAATAATGATTGTACCATGAGTGTTATTTGTGGCAATAATACTGATGATATCATCAATGTTATTGGTGGCAATAATACTGATGGTATCATCAATGTTATTAGTGGCAATAATACTGATGGTACCATCAATGTTATTGGTAGAAATAATACTGATGGAACCATCAGTGTTAATGGTGGGAATAATACTGATGGTACCATCAGTGTTAATGGTGAGAATAATACTGATGGTACCATCTGTTATATTGGTGGCAATAATACTGGTGATAGCATGAGTGTTATTTATGGGAATAATACTTATGGTACCATCAGTGTTATTGGTGGGAATAATACTGATGGTACCATCAATGGTATTGGTGGGAATAATACTGATGGTACCATCAGAGTTATTGGTGGCAATTAAACTGATGGTACCATCAGTGTTATTGGTGGCAATAAAACTTATTGTACCATTACTGTTATTTGTGGCAATAATACTGATGGTACGATCAATGTTATTCTTGGCAATAATACTAATGGTACCAACAGTGTTATTGGTGGCAATAATACTAATGGTACCATCAATGCTATTGGTCGGAATAATACTAATGGAACCATCAGTGTTATTGGTGGGAATAATACTGATGGAACCATGAGTGTTATTGGTGGGAATAATAGTGATGATACCGTCAATGTTATTGGTGGGAATAATATTAATGGAATCATCAATGTTAATGGTGGGAATAATACTGATGGAACCATCATTGTTAATTGTGGGAATAATACTGATGGTATCTGATCCTGCCTGTTGACCAAGACGCTTAAGCTTTGCCTCGTCAAATCTAGATCGTCTTCTGCGTCGTGTTAGCATCCGTCCTTCGCTGCGATCCACCTCAAGAATCTGCTAAAGACAGAACGGCGGAAAATGGTTGCACTAGCACACAACCACACAGAAACTGCAGAAACCTCCAAGAACTCACGCTGTGAATGGGAAACAGGTTTTACACGGCTCCACGGTGGGCGCCTGATGATCCTGCCTGTTGACCAAGACGCTGGAGCCTTGCCTCGTCAAATCTAGATCGTCTTCTGCGTCGTGTTAGCATCCGTACTTCGGCGCGATCCACCTCAAGAATCTGCAAAAGACAGAACGGCGGAAAATGGTTGCACCAGCACACAACCACACAGAAACTGCAGAAACCTCCAAGAACTCACGCTGTGGATGGGAAACAGGTTTTACACGGCCCCACGGTGGGCGCCTGATGATCCTGCCTGTTGACCAAGACGCTGGAGCCTTGCCTCGTCAAATCTAGATCAACTTCTGCGCCGTGTTAGCCTCCGTCCTTCGCCGCGATCCACCTCAAGAACCTGCCAAAGACAGAACGGCGCCGCTGCGGCCGATGACGCTCCGACGCCTAAGTCAGCGACTGAACCACCAACTACTAAGAGAAAACTCAAGAACTCTAAGGAACCGTGCAAAATTCTCTCTCAGCGTACTCAAAACTCGCAAGCGTAAAGAAGTAAATCTAAACGTGCATACCTCAGAAGTTCGTTAGAATCTCTTATATACCTCCGCACTTTCTCTCTCCAGACAATTACACATCTGGACACGTGGCTTGTATCCAGCTGTACACGTGTCACCATCTGGAGCATCCTAGACTTGGGCGCCACTTCTTACTCTTCAGGTTTTTCGGCTAAGTTACTCATGCATGACACAACTTAGTGCATAACTGCCTTGGAGCGTGATCTCTTCTGAGTGGCGAGATCGGGTACCTTCGTATAAACCTTCCCTGTGGTCTCGCCGGCCGCCTTCACGATCTACTTTACTTGCTTCAACGTGTATGTTCAGGTAAGCTGTCTCTCGAGCTCACCAGCTGACCAGCTGGGAAATGACTATCTGCCTTCATCTTCGGTGATGTCCTTGTTTCGGCGATCTCTAATCACTTGGCCACCTGGGTTCATATCTGGCGACTTCATCTCAAACCCGGTGACCGCCGATTTATGTATGCTAAAGATCGGAGCACGCCAACTTAAGGACTGGCGACTACACGAGCCCCCCGACTTCCTTCCCTTCTGCAAGCCATGGGCCCTACCCAACACGCCTGCATAATAGCTCGCTGCCACGTCATCACTTCCGACTACCAGGACGGTACAGTACCATCGGTGTTATTGGTGGCAATAATATTAATGGTACCATGAGTGTTATTTGTTGCAATAATGTTGATGGTATCATTAGTGTTATTGGTAGCAATAATACTGATGGTAACATCAGTTTTATTGGTGGCGATAATACTGATGGTACCATCAGTGTTATTGGTGGGAATAAGACTGATAGTACAATCAGTGTTATGGGTGGCAATAATACTGATGGTACAATCAGTGTTATGGGTGGCAATAATACTGATGGTACAATCAGTGTTATTGGTGGGAATAGTACTGATGGAACCATCAGTGTTATTGGTGGGAATAATACTGATGGAACCTTTAGTGTTATTGGTGGTAATAATAGTGATGGTACCATTAGTGTTCTTGGTGGGAATAATAGTGATGGACCCATTAGTGTTATCGGTGGGAATAATACTGAGGGAACCATCACTGTTAATCCTAGGAATAATACTGAGTGTAACATCAGTGCTATTGGTGGGAATAATAGTGATGCTACCATCAGTGTTATTTGTGGGAATAATACTGATGGAACCATCAATGTTAAAGGTGAGAATAATACTGATGGTACCATTAGTCTTATTGGTGACAATAATACTACTGATACCATCAGTGTTAATGGTGGGAATAATACTGATGGTACCATCAGTGTTATTGGTGGGAAAAATACTGATGGAACCATCAATGTTATTGGTGGGAATAATAGTGATGGACCCATTAGTGTTATTGGTGGGAATAATACTGATGGAACCATCACTGTTAATCCTGGGTATAATACTGATGGAACCATCACTGTTAATTGTGGGAAAAATTCTGATGGTACCATCAATGTTATTGGTGGCAATAATACTGATGGTACCATGAGTGTTATTTGTGGCAATAATACTGATGGTATCATGAGTTTATTGGTGGCAATAAGACTGATGGTACCATCAGTGTTATTGGTGGGAATAATACTGATGGAACCATCAGTGTTAATTGTGGCAATAATACTGATGGTACCATCAGTGTTATTGGTGGCAATAATACTGACGGTGCCATCAGTGTACCATCAGTGTTATTGGTGGTAATATTACTGATGGTACTATCAGTGTTAAGGGTCAGAGTAATACTGATGGTAACATCATTGTTATTGGTGGCAATAATACTGATGGTACCATCAGTGTTATTGGTGGGAATAATACTGAAGGTACCATCAATGTTATTACTGGTAATAATACAAGGTACCATCAGTGCTATTGGTGGGAATAACATTCATGGTCCCATCAGTGCTATTGGTGACAATAATACTGATGGTACCATCAATTTTATTGGTGGGAATAATACTTATTGTAGGATCAGTGTTATGTGTGGGAATAATACTGATGGTACCATCAGAGTTATAGGTGGGAATAATACTGATTTTACCATCAGTGTTATTGGTGGCAATGAAACTGATGGTACGATCAGTGTTATTGGTGGCAATAATTTTGATGGTACCATCAATGTTATTAGTTGCAATAATACTGATTGTACCATCAGTGTTATTGGTGGTAATAATACTGATGGTACCATCAGTGTTATTCGTGGCAATAATACTAATGGTACCATCGGTGTTATTCGTGGCAATAATACTAATGCTACCATCACTGTTATTCGTGGCGATAATACTAATGGTACCTTCACTGTTATTCGTGGCAATAATACTGATGGTACCATCAGTGTTATTGGTGGGAATAATACTGATGGAACCATCAGTGTTAATGATGGGAATAATACTGAGTGTAACATTAGTGCTATTGGTGGGAATAATAGTGATGCTACCATCAGTGTTATTTGTGGGAATAATATTGATGGAACCATCAATGTTATAGGTGAGAATAATACTGATGGTACCAGTAGTGTTATTGGTGGCAATAATACTAATGATACCATCAGTGTTAATGGTGGGAATAATACTGATGGTACCATCTTTGTTATTGGTGGGAATAATACTGATGGAACCATCAGTGTTATTGGTGGGAATAATAGTGATGGACCCATTAGTGTTATTGGTGGGAATAATACTGATGGAACCATCACTGTTAATCCTGGGAATAATACTGATGGAACCATCACTTTTAATTGTGGGAATAATTCTGATGGTACCATCAATGTTATTGGTGGCAATAATACTGATGGTACCATGAGTGTTATTTGTGGCAATAATACTGATGGTATCATCAGTGTTATTGGTGGCAATAAGACTGATGGTACCATCAGTGTTATTGGTGGGAAGAATACTCATGGAACCATCAGTGTTAATGGTGGCAATAATACTGATGGTACCATCAGTGTTATTGGTGGCAATAAAACTGATGGTACCATCAATGTTATTGATGGCAATAATACTGATGGTACCATCAGTGTACCTTCAGTGTTATTGGTGGTAATATTACTTATGGTACCATCAGTATTAAGGGTGAGAGTAATACTGATGGTAGCAACAGTGTTATTGGTGGGAATTAGACTGATGGTACAATCAGTGCTATTGGTGGAAATAATATTGATGGCACCATCACTATTAATGGTGGGAATAATATTGATGCTACCATTAGTGTTATTGGTGGCAATAATACTGATGGTATCACGAGTGTTATTTGTAGGAATAATACTGATGGTACACTCAGTGTTATTGGTGGGAATAATACTAATGCTACCATCAGTGTTATTGGTGGCAATAAAACCGATGGTACCATAAGTGCTATTTGTGGCAATAATACTGATGGTACTAACAGTGTTATTGGTGGCAATAATATTGATGGTACCATTAGTGTTATTGGTGGCAATAATACTGATGGTACCATCAGTGTTATAGGTGGCAATAATACTGATGGTACCACAGTGTTATTGGTGGGAATAATGCTGATGGAACCATCATTGTTATTGGTGGGAATAATATTGATGGAAACATGAGTGTTATTGGTGGGAATAATAGTAATGGTACCATCGGTGTTATTGGTGGGAATAATACTAATGGAACCACCACTATTAATGGTGGGAATAATACTGATGGAACCATCATTGTTAATGGTGGGAATAATACTGATGGAACCATCATTGTTAATGGTGGCAGTAATACTGATGGTACCATCAGTGTTATTGGTGGCAATAATACTGCTGGTACCATGAATGTTATTTGTGGCAATAATACTGATGGTATCATCAGTGTTATTGGTTGCAATAATACTGATGATACCATCAGTGTTATTGGTGGCATTAACTGATGGTACCATCAGTGTTATTGGTGGGAATAATAGTGATGGTAGTATTAGTATTATTGGTGGCAATAATACTGGTCGTACCGTGAGTGTTATTTGTGGGAATAATACTGAATGTACCATCAGTGTTATTGGTGGGCATAATACTGATGGTACCATCAGCGTTTTTGGTGGCAATAAAACTGATGGTACCCTCAATGTTATTGGTGGGAATAATACTGATGGAACCATCAGTGTTAATGGTGGGAATAATACTGATGGTACCGTCAGTGTTATTGGTGGGAATAATACTGATGGTCCATCTATGTTATTTGTTGGAATAATATTGACGGTACCATCAGTGTTATTGGTGGGAATAATACTGATGGTACCATCAATGTTATTAGTGGCAATAATACTGATGGTACCATCAATGTTATTGGTGGCAATAATACTGATGGTACCATCAATGTTATTGGTCAGAATAATACCGATGGAATCATCAGTATTAATGGTCGGAATAATACTGATGGTACCATCAGTTTTATTGGTGGCAATAATACAGATGGTACCATCAGTGTTATTGATGGCAATAATACTGATGGTACCATCTGTGTTATTCATGGCAATATAACTGATGGTTACATCATTGTTATTGGTGGGAATAATACTGATGGTACCATCAGTGTTATTGGTGGAAATAATACTGATGGTACCATGAATGTTATTTTTGGTAATAATACAAGGTACCATCAGTGTTATTGGTGGGAATAATACTGATGGTACCATTAGTGCTATTGGTGACAATAATACTGATGGTACCATCACTGTTATTGGTGGGAATAATACTAATGGTAACATAAGAGTTATTGGTGGGAATAATACTGATTTTACCATCATTGTTATTGGTGGCAATAAAACTGATGGTACCATCAGTGTTATTGGTGGCAATAAAACTGATGGTACCATCAGTGTTATTGGTGGCAATAACACTGATGGTACCATCAGTGTTATTGATGGCAATAATACTGATGGTACCATCAGTGTACCTTCAGTGTTATTGGTGGTAATATTACTGATGGTACCATCAGTTGTACGTGTTCGTGCGCTACCTCAACCGTCAGCTAGGGACACCTTCCCACTGGTTGCCTATGGATTCCTGCAAAAAAGAGGACAAAGAGGCGCCCTAGCGGCCGTGTGCACTCCGACGCTCAAGTCAGCCAGCAAGAAACACCAAAAAACTGTCCACCTACGTGTCTGAGCACCGCATGTGGCACTCTGAAGGTGGTAAAATAACTGTGTATATGTGTGTGTTGTCTCCTTCAGGCAAAAATATTCCCAGTCACTTGTACGTAACCTTGAAGCACGAGCAAGCAACTAGAGAGTTCTCTGGTAAGTTTGCCGAAAGTTCCAACCCTTTTTCCAACATTCCCCGCGCTATTTAAACTACCCAAGCATTTAAAGCGTCTTAAAGCGCTTTTAATCACAAACGTAACGCACTCATTAAAGCGCTTAATTAGAAAACGTAGCGCATTTAAGACGTTGAAACGCTCGGGAGCCATTATAGTACCTGAATGATAAAAAGGGAAACTGTATTGAATGACTTTTAATTACCTGGCACCTGACTGAAAGGTGTTTCTATTCTGGCATGGCTGTCGTACACGTGGAGGGCCTCACGACGCCATGACCCCATCCGGGGGCGCTCCTGCCCACCTGGGGACGTTTCTACGTGTGAGTCCTCCTGCTGGGAGTGCTACTGCGCTAGGGGTGACTTTTTGGGTGCCAACTCATGCCCCCAAGTATCTAGTCACTTACTTTGAGAGCGTATCTGCCTTCCTTTTGTACTCTGCACCCGGTTGCCCTGGGCGTGACTTTCCTCTTGAGTCGTATCTGCCCCACAGGCGTCTCTGGGGCGGCAGGAGCACTTCACGAGTCAGGCTGCCCTTCACTGGTACTATTACTATGGCCTTGAAGCCACCTTTTCCTTCTCTTTACTACTGCCCCGTGCTATTGGGACCTGAGGCCTTCCCACGGCGTCGCTCCCTCCATGGTCTTTCCTACCCATGGGTATCGGGGAACCACACCGCGATTGCCTTACTTTAGCGCTGTTTGATCTGGCGACACCTTGGTTGGGCGACGCATTTACTTAGGCGACGCCCTGCCTTGGCGACGCTTCCTCTTGGCGTCTCTCCAGCGAGGCGACGCCTTCACCTAGGCGACGCCTTCCCCTGGCGACGCCTTGCCTTGGCGACGCTTCCTCTTGGCGTCTCTACACCTAGGCGACGCCTTGCATTGACTTTGACCTTCCAGTCGTTGACTTTGACCTTGACTTAGTCAGCGCCCGGATACGGGACGGTACACAAGCCCCCAGTCTTAAGCCGAAGACTTGTCTTCAGCGCAAAGACTAAAGCCTCGCCCACGCCGTCCACGTGCCTTCCTGATGACGTGTCGTTTTCTGCTGACTCAGCAATTTTTTCGAATTACTGACGTGACACTTTCTGAACCAGAGGTATTCTTAATGGCTGATTGGACATCCCTGAAATGGGAAAAATGATGTCTTTTGAAGTTGCGCTTAATCGCGTGCCACGTGGTTCATCGTGCGGTCGTCTTCAAGAACCTCTTGCGCTCCCCTTGAGCGCTTAATCTTGCAACACGTGGCGTCATCACACGGTTATCCTTTGTTGCCCCTCGCGCTTCTTGTAACGTTTAAGTTACCAAACCCCTCGCTTGCCACTACTGTTACATCCACTTTCTCTGCCCTCTGTCACTGTTCATCTTCTCTAAATCCCTTCTCTTGCGACCCCTGTTCGTTCGTGTTTCCGCTCTCCACGCCCTTCAGCCCCTAAAGGTACGGTTTTTCTCTCCTTGATGATTCTCTTTACTGTATGAACTGCCTGGGACTGTCCATATTACCGCATTTTTCTGGATATTGTTTGTATGCTTCTTTATTCCTCTCGTTTCCCTTCGTTCTCTTGTGGGTAGGGCGCTCCTAGGGTTCTTCCATTTTTCCCTTTTCTTCTCCCCAACCCCTTTTCTCTGAACCCTTTCTTTCTCTTTTGATCTTCAGCATTGGCATTGATGGCGAAAACTAAGACCACCGCGCCTCCCCCGCTCCCTAAGTCTTATTATAAGGGCGAATATGACTGGGTCCCCGACGAACTTCTGGACGAATGTTCCCTCCTGAACTCTGTTGAGGACGTGGAGGCTCACAGGGGGGACCCTGCTCTCTATAACTTCAATGCTTTCCACAAAAATCACGACTCCCAAGTCCTGGTAAGCCGGGTGCGACCTGGGATGCCCGTTTGTGCGGACTCACGGGATACTGGGGGATGTCCTTTCTTCTTCCTCTATCAAATGGTTCTCAAGAGGGTGGGCCTGCGTCTGCCCCTCACTCCCTTCGAAAAAGAGCTACTGACAGAGATAAACACTGCTCCCGCCCAACTCCATCCCAACAGTTGGGCTTTCGTGAGGGGGTTCCAAATTCTCTGCGGCTATCTAGGTGTTCCCTCCTCTGTGGACGTTTTTCTTCATTTCTTCGAGGTAAAGAAGCAAGGGAAGAGCCTTTGGATGAGCTTTTCTGGCATCGCCGGGCGCATCATCCTTACGCTCTTCCAGAATTCGTTCAAAGGATGGAAGGGGAAATTCTTCAAGGTACGCGCGACTAAGCGCGATCCTACCATCCTAGAGGGCTTCCCCCTGTACTGGACAGACAAAACCATAACCATGAAGCCCTTGGCTCTGGACGAGCTTGCCCCGCCTGACCGGGATGTATGCAAAGCCTTGGCGGGACTGGGAATAGTCTTCGATACCGCCAAACTCATCGCGAACGAATTCAATGCCCATGGGCTTTCTACCTACTTCGGTATCTGCCCTTGGTGATTTATGATGCATTAGTTGTTGTGGTTATCTGCATATATTTGGCCATAGAATCTTCCTTCTGATTCATCTGAATCAAACTTATGCTACCATTTTTCGCTGTACAATGTTACTTGCATTTCACATCTCTTCATGTATTGTGAATTCGCATAACTGCTCTGGTACTAATCCTTGCTGTTTGGCCTGTCTTGATGTAGGATCGGTGATGGGCGCTTCCAAAAGAGTGATGTTGGCGAAAGCACTGAAGGAGGCTCGTGCCGCCAAGGCAGGCGCCTCCTCCAGCCCTGCTGCCAACCCGGTTCTCCCACCGGCTCTGTCACCGCCACCTCCAGTCACCGCTGAAGCTCCTTCTAGCCCATCTCCGACATCTCCACCTGGCTCCAAAGTGCTTCCAACTCCCAATTCTCCTCCGCCTATCGCCGCCGTTCCCCTAGCTGCGGCCTCGTCACCGGCTTTCACCCCCCTTGACAAAGGGAAAAGGGTTTTGGAGATTCTGTCAGATGATGAGGATTCGGAAGGGGTGGCACCCTTCAGAAGGAGAAAATCCGCGCGGGTTCCTCTTCTGGTAGAGACGTCGCCGCAGGGAGGGAACCCCTTTATGGACAACCCTCCAAGCGCAACCTCACTCCCTCCTATGATACTCCAAGAGGAAAGGGGCGAAGGCGCCGAATCTGCCCCGCCTCCGCCGCCGCCAGAAACCACTGCTTCCCCGGCTCCCGACGCTGCCGCTCCCGACTTCATCGCCATCCCTCCTCCAATCATGCATCTGATGAGGGGTTTTAGTGGTGGGACTATGCCAGAAGGTACCGACAGGAGGGAAGGCATGCCTTTCTACTTGGGGGCCTTCTTGGCGGTGGCTCTCGAATGGCGCTCCCAGGCCAGAAACGCGGTCTTGCAAGCTCAAACCCTCCAAGCCTTGGAAACAAAAGCATCTACCCTGGAAGAGGAAATGAGGACCCTGGGACGCCAGAACGAAGCCTATCAATCTTTTCTGAAACAAATACAAGAGTCCAAGGCAGAAACAGAGAGGCAACTGGCGGAGGCATTGGAGCTCCAGGCAGGCTTCTACACTCGGGAAGTTGCTCTTCAAGTGCAGGTAGCGGGTCTTCAGGAAGTGGTCAAAGCGGATGCAGAAACCCAAAAGGACCTGAAGGACCGTTGCTGCGAACAGGCTGCCAAGGTGGAGCGGATGGAGGAGGAAATGGCCACCCAGACCAAAGCTATGGACCTTCTCCGAGTTGACTACGACAAACTACGGGTCGAGGTTAGCCGGCTTCGCGTGGAAAACGAGGCTCTGGAGAAGCAGGTGACCTCTGGAGACGCCGCCATTGAGGAACTGGAGAAGGAGAAAAAGTCCCTTATCCAGGAGATGGCGGGTACCTTCGAGGAGGGGTTCCAAGAGGCCCTGACCCAGGCGTCCTGCGAGAATCCTGGCGTCAACCTTTCGAACTGCGACCCCACACACCACGTCGTCGACGGGAAGGTCGTGCCCATGGATTTGGATGACTGAACCGCTGCCTCTCATCCGCCGCCTTCCTCTTCAAGCTTAACTCTTTTATTCTTTACCTTCGTTTTTTTTTATTTTATTTGTCAAAACTTGTAATTCTTTGAACTATCCATACTCTTGTTACTGATTTGGGACGTTCGTATGGTTGCCTTTATTTCTTTGCCACATACGATTCTGCCTATGCGATCTTATTCTCATCTTTTCCCTTCACGCGCTTCACTTATTTTATCTGGGTTCTACCCATTTCTTTCACTTCGTTGGGCGGTTTGGTATGATCGGGAAAGGTTGCACGCCAACCCTCACGCCCATGGAGAGGCTCACTTAGTGACGCCGTATCGTCCACGGGACGTCTCTGATACCGAAAGGCCCTTTCTCTGATCCTTAACGCCCGGCGCCCACGCCTAAGGAGAGGCCTGCTAACAGCAACACTGTATCGTCCCCGGGTGTCTAAAACGCTGAGCGCTCTGGAGAGGGTCTGTTCCCTCCATGGTCTTTCCTTCCCATAGGTATCGGGGAACGCCCTGCCAGCGATTCGCTGGCGTTTGGCGATCTCATCTCCCTCCACAGTCTTTCCTACCTGTGGGTATCGGGGAGGTGACGCCTGTGACTAACTTTGCCTTTCTTTGATTTCTTCTCCCTCCACAGTCTTTCCTACCTGTGGGTATCGGGGAGGTGACGCCAGTTGGTATTTGGGTTGGCGACGCCCGCGACATCTCGCGCTGTCGTCGCCCTTTACGTCCTTCCTGGAAACGCCTCGGGCGTTACCTTTACTTCGACATTGACCTTAATTCTTGCCTTGGTCAACGCCTGATAACAGCGAAGAGCCCAAGGCTTTGTCTGTGCCATCCACGTGGCGCTCCTTGTATAGCTGATGGGACCTTCTGTCATTCGACTTGATCCACGTGGCGCTGCTTGTATGGTTGATGGGGTATCTAGTCATTCCATTTTCTGACTCCTGCTGTACCCCTGGCTCACTTTCGACGGCGCATCGTACCACTGGATATTCTGCTGATACGACGTTTTCTGATTTAAACCAGTGGTGCCAACGTCATCCTTTCATCTTCTGCCACGTGTATCAATCGTGCGGCGCATCCATTCACGTCGTTTGGCGCTCTAACCGCTTTATTTAACTCTTCAACCTCTGGAACTGTCTTCATCATTTTCTCACTCTTCATAACCTACTTGCGTTCTTTCTTCTTGCATCCTTCCTTCTTGCACCCTTTCTTCTTGCACCCTTTCTTCTCTGTCGAAGGGTTGTTCTAGTATTCGCTCCCCTCACTCAACTCTTGCATTTCTGGCAGTCCTAATCTTGTTAAAGAATGTCATCTCACGCTGCTTCTTCCAGAGTTCGTCCCAAAGACTTGTACCCTTGGGCTTCGAATGAACTTCTTGACGAGTGTTCATGCTTACTCTCTACCAGGGCCATACGGGAGCACAAAGGAGAGTCATGTTCCTATGACCACCGGGCCTTTGCGAGGAGGCATGATGACGACATCGCTGTGCTCCCTTGCGCTCTAGGGGAGCCAATATGTGGAGACGAACGGGCTAACGAAGGGGTCCCTTTCTTTTACTTTTACCAGGCGGTGTCAAGACCATCGGAGTGCGCTTACCCTTTTCTTGGTTTGAGAAGGAACTGCTGACAGAGATCAACGTGGCTCCGGCCCAGTTGTATCCCAACAGCTGGGCCTTTATCAAAGCCTTCGACATTCTCTTTGGGTTTCTGGGTTGTGCACCCTCGGTTGACCTCTTTCTTCATTTCTTTGAGGTGAAGAGGCAGAGACACAACCTCTGGGTAACTCTCAGTAATGTACCCGGGAGGGTTCTCTTCACACCCTTCCAGAGCTCGTTCACCGGGTGGAAAGGCCGATTCTTCAAGATCTGTCGTACTGACCTTGTCCCCGACGCTCTGGATGGGTTTCCGTTGTACTGGGTGAGAGAGGAAAAGGTCCTCAAAGCCAAACCCCTCAAGAATCTAGCTCCAAGTGATCAAATAGCTTGCCGGATTCTTGCTGAGGCGGGAGGTTTTGACTCTGCCACGGTGATCAGCCTGGAGTCTAACGCTGGGACTCTTGAGAAGTACATATGTAAGAACCGCTGCCTTAGAAACTTCGGCCTTCATTGCTTTCTAACTGTGTATGTCTTGCTTCATGGTGTCTCTGACACGTTAATCTCCCTTGGCGCAGGTTCGAAAATAAACCAAGAAAAAAGGGCACGACTTATTCGAGCTCTGCGGGCCGGAAAAGAGGCTTCGTCTTCCTCTAGCGATGACTCTGATGACCACTGAGGAATGGCTTGTTAGCATTTTTGTATGATTTGTAGCGTTTGCTCCGTTTGTCACTCCCATTGTATTGAACATTGCTTGTAACAACAACTTTCAATATCATACTTGATTTTTTGCAACGCCACTTTACTTTGCATGTGCCTCATATACTGCGCGCTCTCCTTTCGTCTCGTTCTGCCAACGATGCATGCCTTCACTTTGGGCGATGCCCTCTTTCTGGGCGACGCCATGACCTAGGCGACGCCTTCTTCCTTGGCGACACCATGGCCTAGGCGGCGCATCACATTACTTCTAACACGGAAAGATAAAGGCTGGAAACCAAGGCACTTCTTTTTCTCAACTGGGTTTTCCATTTATTAGGGTGACCTCATTAAAAAACCCCCGAAAGGGAAAAAGAGCGTCCCCTTCGACTAAATTGTTACATACTGCTTACATAAGTCAACTGAAATAAAATTTTAAGTTGGCTGCATTCCAACTGCGCGGGATAGGGCCTCCATCTAAAGTCTCCAGGTTGTACGAACCATTGCCCTTAGCCTCAGTAACTCTGAAGGGCCCGGTCCATTTGGGAGACAGCTTATTTTCCAACTCGTACGGGTGGGCTTTCCTCATCACTAGGTCGCCCACCTGAAACTGTCGCGGCTTTACCTTAGAGCTATATTGCCGCTCTACTCTTCTCTTCATCGCTTCAGCTCTTATATTCTAGCTTCTTCCCTGGCCTCTTCTAGCAGATCCAGGTTCACCCGCCTCTCTTCATTAGATTCCTCTACCACAAAGTTTTGAAAACGCGGTGAGCTTTCGTGTATTTCTACTGGAATCATCGCGTCCGACCCGTACACCAGACTGAAAGGCGTCTCCATAGTAGAGGATTGGGGCGTGGTGTGATATGCCCATATAATCCTTGGCACCTCTTCCGCCCACGCCCCTTTGGCCTTCTCTAACCTTCTTTTTAACCCCCTCAGAAGGACTCTGTTTGCTGACTCTACTTGTCCATTGGTCTGGGGGTGTTCAACCGACGCGAACACTTGTTTGATTCCCACTTCAGCACACAGATTTCTCAACTGCTGACTGGCAAACTGGGTCCCGTTGTCAGATATCAGGCGCCTGGGTACCCCAAAGCGACACACGATGTTTCTCCACACAAAATGCTGTACCTTATGCGCGGTGATTTGTGCCACAGGCTTCGCCTCTATCCACTTAGTGAAGTACTCTATGGTGACGATCAGATACTTCATCTGCCTGATTGCCAGTGGGAGAGGGCCCAGGATGTCAATTCCCCATGTGTGGAAAGGCCACGGGCTGTATATAGACCTTAACTCTTCTGGCGGCGCCTTGTGCCAGTCGGCGTGCTTTTGGCATTGCCTACACCGCTGGGCGTGCCATGCGTAATCCTCTTTCACTTTTGGCCAGAAAAAACCTGCGCGTATTACCTTGGAGGCTAAGGATCTTCCCCCTACATGGCTTCCGCAGATGCCTTCGTGTAGCTCCGCCATTATCCTGGTGCACTCATCGCCACTGACGCATGTTAGGATAGGGTGAGTGAAGCCGTGCCTGAACAGCACCCCATCCACCAAAGTATATCTGGCGGCATTTCTTTTGACTTTTTTGCCCTCTTCAGGGTCCACTGGAAGAGCCCCGTCCACCAGGTATCGTTTACAGGGCGTCATCCAGGTGTCTCCCTTGGACAAAACACAGACCTGCATCTGCTCCTCCTCAGGCACACCCGCGTATATGCTGATGCGGGGCGCCTTCTGCGTATCTTGGGTTAAAGAGGAATGGCTCCTCGGCCTTCCCCTTGATGTATAAATCTGGAGGACATCCACCCTGTTGTCTTCCACGAATCGACGCGGAGCTTTGAGAGTCTCTTGGATCACTGTCCTCTGTCTACCCCCCTTGCCTGAGCTGGCCAGCTTTGCAAGCAGGTCAGCTCTGGCATTTTGCTCCCTCGGGACATGTATCAGCTCAAGAGCGTTGAACGCCCCCTTCAATAACTGGACGTATCTAAGATACGCCGCCATTTATGGGTCCTTCGCCTTGAATTCACCCGACACCTGCCCCGTAATCAACTGAGAGTCGCTCTTCACCAGGAGGTTCTGTGCGCCCCTCTCCTTGGCCAAGAGCATTCCTGCTATCAGGGCTTCATACTCTGCCTGGTTGTTACTTGCCTTGAAGGCAAAACGCAAGGCCTGCTCGATCAGTATGCCGTCGGGTCCCTCCAACACTATTCCCGCACCGCTCCCTTGTTGGTTTGAAGAGCCATCAACCGAGAGCAGCCACTGCGAACTAGGTTCCACCTCTTGCTCACCTCCGGGCGAAAGTTCTGCTACAAAATCCGCGTACACCTGCCCTTTGATGGACCCTCTAGGCTCGTACTGGATGTCGAATTCTGACAGCTCCACTGCCCAGCGTACCATTCTTCCTGCCACATCGGGTTTCTGCAGCACTTTCTGTATGGGGAGATTGGTCATCACCACCACCGTAAAACTGTGGAAGTAATGACGGAGCCTCCTAGCAGAGAACACTACCGCCAGCGCCGCCTTTTCTAGTGCTTGGTACCTCGTCTCAGCCCCCTGTAAGGCCTTGCTCATGAAGTAGATGGGCTTCTGACTCTGGTCCTGCTCTTGGACCAACACAGAACTGATGGCCCGCTCCGTTACAGTAAAATACAAACGGAGGGGCACGCCCGTTACCGGCTTGCAGAGGACCGGTGGCGTCGCCAGGTACTCCTTCAGCTTAATGAAAGCCGCTTCGCACTCATCAGTCCATGCAAAGCGACTGTTTCTCTTGAGGCACTGGAAGTACGGGTGCCCCTTTTCTCCTCCAGCGGAAACAAACCTCGAGAGCGCCGCCATCTGCCCTGTCAACTGTTGCACCTCCTTTACCGATGTCGGACTCCGCATGGCGATAATAGCCGCACATTTGTCGGGGTTTGCCTCTATCCCCCTCTCGGTGAGCAAAAAACCCAAGAACTTACCGGCCTCTACCCCGAAAACACACTTTTCGGGGTTCAACTTGAGGCGGTATTTGGATATTGTGTTGAACAACTCCTCCAGGTCTGCCATGTGCTGCACCCTACTCTGCGACGCCACCACCATGTCGTCGACATAAGCGTACACATTCCTCCCAAGCATTGGCGCCAGGACCTTATCCATTAGCCTCTGGTACGTGGCGCCCGCATTTTTCAGCCCGAAGGGCATCACCTTATAACAGTAACTGCATGTCTCCGTCATGAATGCAGTCTTGCTCTCGTCTCTTGGGTGCATCTTGATTTGGTTGTACCCTGAGAAGGCGTCCAGGAAACTTAACACCTTGCTGCCGGACGCGCTGTCTACCAAGGCGTCGATGCTGGGCAACGGATAGGAATCCTTTGGGCACGCCTTGTTCAGGTCCGTGAAGTCAACGCACATTCTCCACTTTCCGTTCGCCTTTTTAACCAAAACGACATTGGCGAGCCACTCAGGGTACTGAATCTCCCTAATGTGGCCAGCACTCAGCAGCTTCTGCGTTTCGTCTTTCACCACCTGTTGTCGTTCCTCATTGAACATCCTCCTTCTCTGGCGCACGGGGCGGACCGTGGCGTCCATGCTGAGGTGGTGACACAGGAAATCAGGGTCGATGCCTGGCATATCCGAGGCGGACCATGCGAAGGCATCCAGGTGGCGCGAAATCACTTATGCCACCCCTTCCTGTTCTTCTGGGTTTAGCGAACTTCCTAACTTGAAAGCTTTGCCGCCAATCTCCCTTTCTATGGCGTTAGCTGCAGGCTGCTCCCTGCTATCCTCTTCGACGGGCGCCGCCTCTTCGATGGGCGCCGCCTCTTCTACGGGCGCCGCGTCGTCAGGGCCTTCCTCCATCGGCACATCTGCTTCGGGCATCGCCCTGTCTGCTATGGCCTCTTCAGGCGTCAGCCCAGCGGGCGTCGCCTCAATCATCGTCGCGTCCGCGCTCGGCGGACGTTCATACACCATGAATATGCCTCTCTTCGTCTTCAGGCTGTTTTCATAGCATTTCCTCGCCTCCTCCTGGTCTGACCTGATGACTATCACCCGGCCACTGAGGTCTGGTAGCTTCATCTTCATGTGACGGGTGGAGGACACTGCGCTCAGACGGTTTAACGCCGGTCTGCCCAACAAAATATTGTAGGCAGAATTAGCGTTCACGACGAGGTACCGGATGCTCTCGGTACGGGAGGCCTCTCCGTCTGTGAATGTAGTCCTCAACTCCAGGTACCCCCGGACTTCTACCTGGTTATCCCCAAACCCATACAAACATCCCGTATAGGGACTCAGCAGATCGGGGGACAACCGTAACTTATTAAAGGTCGACAGAAACATGACGTCTGCCGAGCTTCCTTGATCAACAAGCACTCTGTGGACCTTCCTTCTAGCTGTGACGACTGAGATGACAACGGGATCGTTGTCGTGGGGCACCACATCTCGGAGGTCTCTTCTTGTGAACACAATATCTGACTCCCAGGGCTCCCCCGAGAGCCTCTCCTCGATTGAATTCACCCCCCTCGCGTATTTCTTCCGTTGGGAGGCGGTGGGTCCTCCGCCGGAAAAACCTCCAGCAATGGTGTGGACCTCGCCAAGCACAGGCATCTCGTGTGCTGGCTCATCTGCCGGCGGCGGCAAGGTGGCGGTCGTTGCGGAATCTGCGACATAATCTTTCAAAAACCCAGTCCTCACCAGCTCATCTAGCTGGTAGCCCAACGACAGGCAATTATCAATTTGGTGCCTGAAAGCCTCGTGGAATTCGCACCAAGAGTCTTTACGGGGCCCTAACACCTTGTCGGTCTTCGCCGGTCGCCTCAGCCTCTCGGCTATGTTGGGTACGGCGATCAAATCCTTCAACTCAACCACGAAGTTGTACCTCGCCGGTCTTGCTGTTTCTCTGGCGGGGCGTTCGCCTCCTGCTGGGCCCCGGGGCTGGGGCTTTCTGACCTCGTAGGGGCGTCTCACCTCTGGCTTCTTTCTCCCCGTTGTGGTCTCATTGACTCTGACGGGTTGAACTCGTGCCGGTCCCCTCGGGCGTGAGGGCACGGCGCTGGTGCGCTTCACACATACCTCCCCTTCCGAAGCAATATGCTCTACTGCCTTGCGCCGTAATTCAGCGAAAGTCCTAGGGCGATTACGGATAATGGATTCTCCGAAGGGGCCGGGGCATACGCCTTTCACAAATGCGTGCACGATCATAGGCTCTTCTGTTGTGCCAACCTTCACGACCTGGGCCCCGAAGCGATTGATATACTCCTTCAGGGTCTCCCCCTGATATTGCTTCACGTCGACCAGGTCGTAGGAGACCGGCGGCGGGGCCTTGTTGGCTAAGTACTGTTCTCGGAATAACCGCGACAATTGGCGGAAGGATGTGATATGACCTTCTGGGAGGCTAATGAACCAATCCATAGCCATCCCGGTCAGGGTGCTCATGAAGAGCTTGCATTTGGCAGCATCAGAACCGCCTATCAGGACCATCTGCGTGTGAAATGCAGCCAGGTGCGTCTCTGGGTCCTCCATCCCGGTGAAGATCACCTTGGGTCCTGCGAACGTGTTCGGGATCGCTGCGTCTAGGATCTCCTGTGAGAAAGGAGTGGAAAACTCCCTTGGTTGGGAATGGTTCTCCGTCTCGTCCTGTCCAGGCCGCCTCCGATCGTTTCTCAGGCCCTGGCGCAACTCCTCATTCACACGGTGGAGCTCTTCGTTCCGCTCGTGCGAGGTATCGAGGTCTGCCTGCATGCGTTCTTGCTCCAGTTTCGAATCCGCCATGTCTTGCTGCAGCCCCCTCATTATCTCCAAGACCTGCTGCATGGATAGGTCTGCTGGGCTGCGCGCGTTGCTCTTCGTCTGGTGGGGGCCATTGTCGCTCCAAACTCCTTCAATGTTACTGTAACTTGATAAACCTTCTCGAACTTGTGATGGGACTGATGTTTTATATCGGCCCCACGGTGGGCGCCAAATGTTCCGTCCGGTTGACCGGGACGTCTTCGTGCGCTACCTCAACCGTCAGCTAGGGACACCTTCCCACTGGTTGCCTATGGATTCCTGCAAAAAAGAGGACAAAGAGGCGCCCTAGCGGCCGTGTGCACTCCGACGCTCAAGTCAGCCAGCAAGAAACACCAAAAAACTGTCCACCTACGTGTCTGAGCACCGCATGTGGCACTCTGAAGGTGGTAAAATAACTGTGTATATGTGTGTGTTGTCTCCTTCAGGCAAAAATATTCCCAGTCACTTGTACGTAACCTTGAAGCACGAGCAAGCAACTAGAGAGTTCTCTGGTAAGTTTACCGAAAGTTCCAACCCTTTTTCCAACATTCCCCGCGCTATTTAAACTACCCAAGCATTTAAAGCGTCTTAAAGCGCTTTTAATCACAAACGTAACGCACTCATTAAAGCGCTTAATTAGAAAACGTAGCGCATTTAAGACGTTGAAACGCTCGGGAGCCATTATAGTACCTGAATGATAAAAAGGGAAACTGTATTGAATGACTTTTAATTACCTGGCACCTGACTGAAAGGTGTTTCTATTCTGGCATGGCTGTCGTACACGTGGAGGGCCTCACGACGCCATGACCCCATTCGGGGGCGCTCCTGCCCACCTGGGGACGTTTCTACGTGTGAGTCCTCCTGCTGGGAGTGCTACTGCGCTAGGGGTGACTTTTTGGGTGCCAACTCATGCCCCCAAGTATCTAGTCACTTACTTTGAGAGCGTATCTGCCTTCCTTTTGTACTCTGCACCCGGTTGCCCTGGGCGTGACTTTCCTCTTGAGTCGTATCTGCCCCACAGGTGTCTCTGGGGCAGCAGGAGCACTTCACGAGTCAGGCTGCCCTTCACTGGTACTATTACTATGGCCTTGAAGCCACCTTTTCCTTCTCTTTACTACTGCCCCGTGCTATTGGGACCTGAGGCCTTCCCACGGCGTCGCTCCCTCCATGGTCTTTCCTACCCATGGGTATCGGTGAACCACACCGCGATTGCCTTACTTTAGCGCTGTTTGATCTGGCGACACCTTGGTTGGGCGACGCCTTTAATTAGGCGACGCCCTGTCTTGGCGACGCTTCCTCATGGCGTCTCTCCAGCGAGGCGACGCCTTCACCTAGGCGACGCCTTGCCTTGGCGACGCTTCCTCTTGGCGTCTCTACACCTAGGCGACACCTTGCGTTGACTTTGACCTTCCAGTCGTTGACTTTGACCTTGACTTAGTCAGCGCCCGGATACGGGACGGTACATCAGTATTAAGGGTGAGAGTAATACTGATGGTAGCATCAGTGTTATTGGTGGGAATTAGACTGATGCAACAATCAGTGCTATTGGTGGAAATAATATTGATGGCACCATCACTGTTAATGGTGGGAATAATATTGATGCTACCATTAGTGTTATTGGTGGCAATAATACTGATGGTACCATGAGTGTTATTTGTAGGAATAATACTGATGGTACACTCAGTGTTATTGGTGGGAATAATACTAATGGTACCATCAGTGTTATTGGTGGCAATAAAACCGATGATACCATAAATGCTATTGGTGGCAATAAAACTGATTCTACCATCAGTGTTATTGGTGGCAATAATACTGATGGTACTAACAGTGTTATTGGTGGCAATAATATTGATGGTACCATTAGTGTTATTGGTGGCAATAATACTGATGGTACCATCAGTGTTATGGGTGGCAATAATAGTGATGGTACCACAGTGTTATTGGTGGGAAAAATGCTGATGGAACCATCATTGTTATTGGTAGGAATAATATTGATGGAACCATGAGTGTTATTGGTGGGAATAATAGTGATGGTACCATCGGTGTTATTGGTGGGAATAATACTAATGGAACCACCACTATTAATGGTGGGAATAATACTGATGGAACCATCATTGTTAATGGTGGGAATAATACTGATGGAACCATCATTGTTAATGGTGGGAATAATACTGATGGTACCATCAGTGTTATTGGTGGCAATAATATTACTGGTACCATGAATGTTATTTGTGGCAATAATACTGATGGTATCATCAGTGTTATTCATTGCAATAATACTGATGATACCATCAGTGTTATTGGTGGCATTAATACTGATGGTACCATCAGTGTTATTAGTGGGAATAATAGTGATGGTAGCATCAGTATTATTGGTGGCAATAATACTGGTCGTACCATGAGTGTTATTTGTGGGAATAATACTGAATGTACCGTCAATGTTATTGGTGGGCATAATAATGATGGTACCATCAGCGTTTTTGGAGGCAATAAAACTGATGGTACCATCAATGTTATTGGTGGGAATAATACTGATGGAACCATCAGTCTTAATGGTGGGAATAATACTGATGGTACCATCAATATTATTGGTGGCATAAATACTGATGGTACCATCATTGTTATTGGTGGGAATGATACTGATGGTCCATCTATGTTATTTGTTGGAATAATATTGACGGTACCATCAGTGTTATTGGTCGGAATAATACTGATGGTACCATCAATGTTATTAGTGGCAATAATACTGATGGTACCATCTGTGTTATTCATGGCAATAACACTGATGGTAACATCATTGTTATTGGTGGGAATAATACTGAAGGTACCATCAGTGTTATTGGTGGAAATAATACTGATTGCACAATGAATGTTATTTTTGATATAATACAAGGTACCATCAGTGTTATTGGTGGGAATAATACTAATGGTACCATTAGTGCTATTGGTGACAATAATACTGATGGTACCATAACTGTTATTGGTGGGAATAATACTAATGGTACCATGAGAGTTATTGGTGGGAATAATACTGATTTTACCATCAGTGTTAATGGTGGCAATAAAACTGATGGTACCATAAGTGTTATTGGTGGCAATAATACTGATGGTACCATCAGTGTACCTTCAGTGTTATTGGTGGTAATATAACTGATGGTACCATCAGTATTAAGGGTGAGAGTAATACTGATGGTAGCATCAGTGTTATTGGTGGGAATTAGACTGATGGTACAATCAGTGCTATTGGTGGAAATAATATTGATGGCACCATCACTGTTAATGGTGGGAATAATATTGATAATACCATTAGTGTTATTGGTGGCAATAATACTGATGGTACCATGAGTGTTATTTGTAGGAATAATACTGATGGTACACTCAGTGTTATTGGTGGGAATAATACTAATGGTACCATTAGTGTTATTGGTGGCAATAAAACGGATGGTACCATAAGTGCTATTGGTGGCAATAAAACTGATTCTACCATCAGTGTTATTGGTGGCAATAATACTGATGGTACTAACAGTGTTATTGGTGGCAATAATATTGATGGTACCATTTGTGTTATTGGTGGCAATAATACTGATGGTACCATCAGTGTTATGGGTGGCAATAATAGTGATGGTACCACAGTGTTATTGGTGTGAATAATGCTGATGGAACCATCATTGTTATTGGTGGGAATAATATTGATCGAACCATGAGTGTTATTGGTGGGAATAATAGTGATGGTACCATCGGTGTTATTGGTGGGAATAATACTGATGGAACCATCATTGTTAATGGTGGGAATAAAACTGATGGAACCATCATTGTTAATAGTGGCAATAATACTGATGGTACCATCAGTGTTATTGGTGGCAATAATACTGCTGGTACCATGAATGTTATTTGTGGCAATAATACTGATGGTACCATCAGTGTTATTGGTTGCAATAATACTGATGATACCATCAGTGTTATTGGTGGCATTAAAACTGATGGTACCATCAGTGTTATTGGTGGGAATAATAGTGATGGTAGCATCAGTATTATTGGTGGCAATCATACTGGTCGTACCATGAGTGTTATTTGTGGGAATAATACTGAATGTACCATTAGTGTTATTGGTGGGGATAATACTGATGGTACCATCAGCGTTTTTGGTGGCAATAAAACTGATGGTACCATCAATGTTATTGGTGGGAATAATACTGATGGAACCATCAGTGTTAATGGTGGGAATAATACTGATGGTACCATCTGTATTATTGGTGGCATAAATACTGATGGTACCATCAGTGTTATTGGTGGGAATAATAGTGATGGTCCATCTATGTTATTTGTTGGAATAATATTGACGGTACCATCAGTGTTATTGGTGGGAATAATACTTATGGTACCATCAATGTTATTTGTGGCAATAATACTGATGGTACCATCAGTAATGTTATTGGTCAGAATAATACTGATGGAATCATCAGTATTAATGGTCGGAATAATACTGATGGTACCATCAGTTTTATTGGTGGCAATAATACAGATGGTACCATCAGTGTTATTGATGGCAATAATACTGATGGTACCATCTGTGTTATTCATGGCAATAATACTGATGGTAACATCATTGTTATTGGTGGGAATAAGACTGATGGTACCATCAGTGTTATTGGTGGAAATAATACTGATGGTACCATGAATGTTATTTTTGGTAATAATACAAGGTACCATCAGTGCTATTGGTGGGAATAATACTGATGGTACCATTAGTGCTATTGGTGACAATAATACTGATGGTACCATCACTGTTATTGGTGGGAATAATACTAATGGTACCATAAGAGTTATTGGTGGGAATAATACTTATTTTACCATCAGTGTTATTGGTGGCAATAAAACTGATGGTACCATCAGTGTTATTGGTGGCAATAATACTGATGGTACCATCAGTGCTAGTGGAATCACATCATGTGGTATCATGAGTTTAGGTGTGTTCTTGTTTTATTTTTGAGTTGTGTAGCACTTTAATTTCAAGAGCTCTTTAATTTCTTGCAATTTAAGTTTCTTTTTTAGGCTTATTTGAGTTTGCTTGCTGTTTTAGTTCTTTTGCCTATCATATGTTTGTGTATTTTCCTTTTTGAATCCTTACAAGTTTTGTCTTAGTCTTGTTTTTCCATAATTGTCATCACTTCTTGTAGTACTTTTATTGCTTTTGTTGTTTCTTGCTTTAGTGTCATATAATTTTTCTGAATTTGATCTTGATCCTTTGTGCATTTTCTGTTTTAGATTGAGTTCATACTTGTATTTTAGACCTATACAAGTTCCTATACATCATTTTCCATTATGTCTTTGCTAGTTCATAATTCTGTTTTTCATTCCTATTAGGATTCCTCTGTTTTCTGAAAACGTGCTTACTGTTTTTCCTTATTGCAATTTGATCCTGCCGGCAACTCGAACGCGGAGGAATCGCTTCGTAGAACTCTTTGCCCCGTCTACGCGACTGCGTCTTCTGCAGAATCACCCTCAGAACCTTCTCTTGGATCTCCAAACGTGACCTGCAAAACACACAGACGGCGCCTCTAGCGGCCGTTTGCACTCCGACGATCAAGTTAGTCCACAGAACCACCAAAGATGAGAAAACTAGCAGTGTGTGTGAAAAACTCTTGCTCTCTTTTTTCTCGTATCTCCTCATCTCCCCCTGATTCCCTCTTTTATGTCTCTCTCTCTGTTTCTGGGCATAACAGAATTCTGTTATGCTTTTCTGGCATGTGTTAGAACCCTGTTATGCTTTTCAGAGACAGTGTACCTGCAGAATCAGTAGTGAGAGCGTGAGAGTCTGTGCATGTCTGCACGTCTTTGCGCCTGTCTGTACCCTTAGTGGTACGGAGTGCACTTTTTGTCTGGACCGCACCCCTCTCAGATGATGACACGTGGAGGCCTGCAACTCACATCTAACCACACACGTGTCACTTACTGGAAGGGCTCTAGCGCTTCTCTTTGTGTGCCTAACGCCTTTGCGGAGTAACTTAGGATATTTCTCTCACCCGGGTAAACCGCATACTCTTAGGAGAACGTCAGCTGTGGCTGGTCTAGGCACACTCACCAAACGTTGCTCCCTGCGTATATAGCTTACCCTTCACGGTGCCACGCACGTAATAGGTTGAGGGAATCACCGATCACTGACTGGTTTACTAGTTCCCTCAGGCCACTCTCGTGCATGATTCCCTGAGATGTGCTCATGCGAGGTCTATGCGTAACGCTCTCGCTGGGAACCTCAGTCCCAGTTTAACTGCGTGTAACACGAGACCCCGATGACAATGCACCCGATGACTGATCAGTGCTTATTTGTTTCTCGCGTTCTGCCCCCAGGCGTTAGTCTGAGAACTAGTCTGTTGGTGGCCATTTGGCTGCTGACCACCGATCACCATTCTGGATGATCTGTCCCCTGACCTCTCTGCCGCCTGATCTGCCGATGGTCCCCTGGTTACTGACCCCGATCACCGCTCTTGGCGATCGCGTCCCTGGTCTCTCTGTCACCTGGTCCACGTATCACCCTACGAGTGGTCCATGTGGTTCTCTGCTGCTGACGTCATCTACGACCGATGACCGATCGGATCACAATTGATTTACTCACTGGAAAATTCTGAAATTCTGGATTTGTGATATTCAAAGTGTTAGAAAAGATTAGAAAAAAGAAGTACTAAAAAATTCAAAGTACACAAAAAATGATAAATAAAATACAAAAAGTGTACAATTCTGCCGAAAAAAATACGGTAATCTGGCAGCGATTTTGAAAAATTTATCTCAATTAATTGGCTTATTGTTTTTGCATAATTCTTGACATTCCTAAGAATGTCAAGAATCATTCTAATTGTGCTAGTGCAATCACATCATAAGGAAGCGGGCGTCAAAATCAAAGCAAGTAACGGGAGCACATGCTCATGCGCAGAGATCAAGGTACGCTCAGTATAAGTTAAAATCCGGGTGTTTAGTTCCTGAGCAGGGGTTAAGGGATTCCTTCGGGACGTCCCCTCCTCAGGTAGGAATAAGCTAGCCCCCGTGTCTGATGTTTAGACACCTCGTAAGGAAGTAGCGGGGGGGTTTCCTTCGAGCGTGGGCATCAGACAGTAAGAAGTTCGGAGCAGTGGAGAACCAGGTCACTTGGTGCAGATACACGCACATAAGGAGGGGCTCCATCCTTCGGGAAACCTCCTCCTTAGGCGTAATCACCAAAATCCCTGGTCATCTTTGTGTTTAGACACACCAGGGACGATACGACGATGTTTCCAACATGCCTCTCCCTGGGCGTGGGCGCCAAGAACACTGATCGCCTTGGTGTTATCAGACACTCCGGGAACGAAACGACGTCGTCTTCGGGCAGGCCTCTCCTCGGGCGTGGGCACCAAACACGCAGTTATAATGGGTTAAGTTTCCTTTGGCGTTTAGACACTCCGTGAACGATACGACGTTGTTGTAGTAGGCCTCTCCCCGGACGTGGGCACCAAAGGGTGATTTAGTCCCAAGTGTTTAGACATACTGAGGACGATACGACCTCGCGTTCAGCGAGTCTCTCCTCGAGTGTGGACACCCAGTACAGGAAAAGATAAGTCCTCCCTCGCCCTCGAGCGCTGGCGAGGGTATAGAAGGGCAATGAAAGAACAATTTGAAGAGGCAAAAGAAAATTGATCCTGCCGGTTGACCAGAACGCAAGAGTCTTGCCACGTCAAAGGTATCTTCCTCTGGATTGGCTTTGCACCACGCTAGCTTCCGTCCTTCACACCTCGATTCACCTAAAGAACCTGCAAAAGACAGAGTGGCGCCGCTGCGGCCGATCGCGCTCCGACGCTCAATCAGTGACGAAACCACCAAAACTCTAAGAGAGAAAAGCTAGAAACTCAAGGAACCGTACAAAAACTCTCTCAGCGTACTCAAGTATTCTCAAAGCATAAAGAAGTGTTCTAAACGCGCGTACCTCAAAATCTGTTAAGAGTTCCTTATATACCTGTGCATTTTCTCTCTCCTGACGGTTACACCTCTGGACATGTGGCTCGCATCCAGCTGTACACGTGTCACCATCTGGAACATCTTCCGCTTGAGCGCCACTTCTACTCTTCAGGCTGTTCGACTAAGTTACTCAGGTGAGGAGCAACTCGGTGCATAGCTGCCTTGGAGCGCGATCTCTTCTAATGGTGAGCACGGGTGCCACCATGCACACCTTCTCTGTGGTCTCGCCTGCCGCTATCACGATCTGCATTACTTGCTCATCGCGCATGTTCTGGTAAACTGTTCCCTGGCCTCAACCTCTGGCTAGGGAATGATCATCTGATAACTTCATCCTTCATGCTCGTGCCCTTTGAAGGCCTTGAACAAGCTTTCCTGATCTTTCAGCGATGTCCCCCTCTCGGCGATCTCTGATCACTTGGTCGCCTAAGCTCACATACGGCGACTACAACACAAGCCTGGTGACCGCCGGTTTAGATATGCTAGAGATCGGAGCACGCCAACTTAACGATTGGCGACTACACGAACTTCCCGATGTCCTTCCCTTCCGTCAGTTAGGTGTTCCGTTCAACAAGCCTATATTACCACTTGCTGCCACGTCATCACTCCCGACTACCTGCTCGGTACACAATCCCCTTAGTCTTAAGCGGAGACTTGTCCAGCGAAAAGACTAAGAGGTCACATCACCGTCGATCTACGTGGCGCTAGCACGGAATTCCAAACGTTCGTACCCTCTGCTTTTCTAACGCTCCACCAAACCCCTTTTTCCAATCGCTCGACACGTGGCTTCATCAACGGTCATCTTCAGCTGTCGTTTGCGCTTCCGAAAACGTTCAAAAAACCCTTAAACCCCTTGCACTTCCACTGTTCCATCATCTTTCTGCATTCTCAAACGCTCTAAGCTTTCCTCTGCGAACCTACGAAGCTTTTCAACTCTCTTCAACGCTCATCCGATCACAAAAGGTACCTCTTTTACTTCTTCTGTTGATATTTGCTGCATTTTAATCGATTCGCATCATCCATTACCTGTCTGGTGCATACGTTGTGGGCTGTTTCTTCCCTTTCTCCCCTCTCGTAACTTAGGGCTTCGTCTTCCATCACGTTCATCCCAACGAACTCTTGTTCGTTCGTTCTTCTTTCTTCGTCCTCAATCGAGTCGTTCTCTGTAACCTTTGTTCATCCCTTTCCTTTTTCCTTTGCAGTTCCTGCGATGGCTCACGCGAAATCCACCGCGAACCCTCCTCCTTCGTCACGAAACCCTCCACCCCAAGCGCGTAGGGTTGCCGCTGGGGCGAATCCTCCACCAGCGCGTAACCCGCCACGAGCCTCCGGCGCTCCTTCCGCACAGGCTGAGAGGCCTGCTCGTTCTCACGCCAATCCCACTCCAGCAACTCCACCATTCGCCGGAGGAGCCTCCATTACTACACAAGACTATAAGAAACTCTACCCGTGGGCCACCCCAACTTTGCTTAAGGAGACCTCTTCAGTAAACTCTGCGTTGGCGGTGCTACGGTTGAAGAAAGGGGACGAACCCAACCTCTCGTTCCATAAGGAGCACGACGACAAGTTAATGGTGCTGCCTTGCCTTCCCGACGTGCCAATCTGCGCGGATAACAAGGGGAACAACAGCGAGTTGTTCTGCTTCGTTTACACCACTTTATTCAAGAAGGTGAAACTCAGGTTTCCCTTCACCCGCTTTGAACGAGAGCTACTAACCGAGCTTAACATTGCCGCTGCCCAGCTCCATCCCAACAGCTGGGCATTCGTGAGGGCATTTCAAATCATGTGCGCGCACTTGGGACTACCGGCCTCGGTAGATGTTTTCCTTTTCTTGTTCGAGGCCAAGAATCCCGGAGACCGCCCCTAGGTGAGCTTAAACGGGATTGCTGGGAGATCGATCCTCTCAATCTTCCAGCAATCCTACAAAGACTGAAAAAGAAAGTTTGTCCAAGTGCTCCAAACGATCAAGACCCCTCGCTGCTTGATGGCTTCCCCTTGTATTGGGTAAACAAGGGGAGCAAGGACTCCAAAGAAAACTTCAGAAGGCTAAGAAGTCCTGACAACATGGGTGAGTTGGACAAGGACCTCTTCCTTTTCTGGAAGAGGGTGGCTGATGCCCACATTAACTTTCCTACTTCCTCAATAATCACGTTCGAATTCCTCGAGGGCCAACTCGAAGCCCACATCGGTAAGCCCCACCTCACCATCAAATTTAACACCAACTTGGCATTTTTTCCGTTCTACTTTGGCATTTCGTTATTAACCTATGTGCTGCTTGTGTTATCCCTGTACAGACATGCTTGTATTTTCTGCTTCTGTTTTAATTGCTCACCTATTCTTTACCTTGTGCAGATAACATGCTGGGAAAAGGTAAACTGGCTGAATTGAGGGCGATCGCCCGAACTCACAAACTGGCGGCGGGCTCCCAAACCGTGCCCAACTCGGTGGTGGAGATCGCCGTTGCTCAGGGCAAAACTCCCCCCCGAGGTGCAACCTCTTCCGGGGTACTACCCGCCCCTCAACGAAAAAAACTGATCTTGAGGAAGCCAAAAAGAAAAACTCCCCAAGTGGTACAAGAGGATGAAGAGGATGAAGAGACCACCGAGGATGGCCTCGTTACCAAGAGGACAAGGGTGGCTCCCTCTTCGCCATCTGCACTCCCAACTCCAACACCGCCTTCACCCCCAGCTCCAACACTGCCCTCACCTCCAGCTCCAACACAACCAGTCCAAGCAACACCCTTGGCTGTCGCACCCCCTGTGGTTGAAAGCAACGACTCTAATTTCATAGAGAATCCTCCAAGCGCCTCCACGCTGTTCGTATCTGCTGGAGAGGGTCCTCCTTCAACCACCTCTATTGCTGGGGCCGCACCAGGTGGAGATGAGGGTGCTCACAACTCTCCAATACTCATAACCGAATTTCCCACTTCACCACAACACCAAGAAGCCCCCCTTGCTCTATAGACTCAAGAGGGTGGTGGTGAAAGTCAGCACCAAGCTCCTCCAGCGCCTTCACCAGCAACAACTGCAAGCCTCCCATCCTCTATCGAATAGATCTTGGGGCCCTTCGTCGCTAAGCTAAAGATGATGGCAGAGGATCTCCCCTCTATTGTATCGAAGGCTGTGAAGGACTCCAACAAGAAGCTCCAAGATGAGAACTCAGCGCTCCAGGAGGCAAACCGCTTGATAAGGATGGAGGCAGAAAAACTCTCTTGCACTCTGATGGTGGCAGAGATCGATCATTCAAGATTGGAGGACGCCATGAGCGCTGAGCTAAGGGGCGCGCGCAAGGAGGCTTCCGATCTGCGCCAAAAACTGCACCTCCAAGCCCAAGAAAAAATCGAGCTGGAGAGCAAGCTTGTACCTTACAGGCTCAAGGTGGCCAACTTGGAGGCTGCAATGAAAGCATATGCAACCAAGGTGGAAAACCTTGAAAAAGGGTCGGCAGATCGGGAAGTCCTCCTTGGGAAGGTCGAGAAGGAGCGGGACGACACCATGGTTGAGCTTGCCAAAGCTCAAGAGGAAAACAAGAATATTGCTGCAGAGCTGGCCCAAGCGCGGGACGAAGGCAAAAAGGTTGCTGAAGACCTTGCTCAAGCTCACGGGGAAACTGAAGAGCTGAAGAAACGAACTGACGAGCTGAAGAAACAAACCGAAGAGCTCGAGCAAAGCTCCGCCCAAGTCCTTGTCGCCGGGTTCGACGCCGCCCTGGAGCAAGTCGCTTGCCAATACCCCGAGCTTGATCTGACCATGGTGTCCATTTGCAACGAGGTGGTGGATGGGAAGATCGTACCCTCCGAAGACTAGCTGCCTCTCCTCATCACCTCGTTTTTGAAAACTGCTGCTTATCTTTCAATTGTAATAGTGGCTTATGTGTAAACTTGTACTGACATTGCTTTTATATAACTTCTTCTGCTTTTTGCACCTCGTCTTTCCGTTTACTTCGCATTCTTTAACCTTCATCTGCTTTCTTACTCGCTGTATGGTTGATCAACTTATCTGGTGAAACTTGCTTAAACAAATCAACCCAACGATACTCCGGGCTCAACTATTCACTCACCGCTTTGAACTTGAGCAAACCGTTAATCTTATAACAATTTATTGAACTGTTAACTCGAAGTAAAACTTGAGCAACTTATTAACCTTCAAGCGATGACATTTAAGACAACTTGCAAACTTAAAAAATAAGTTACTTACCAGGCAGCAGGTTTTAACTTAAGCTAGTATCAAAATACAGTTTACCTGATCTGCCCAGCAAGGTGACCCTTATCCCTGTCATCGCCTGGAACTCTTCTGATCGCCGTAGGGTTCTGGCGATGTAAACTTTCTTTGCCTCCATATCCTGACTATTGTTCCCTCATCTGGGGGGCAGAGACGCCTTTCGGATCCTTCTCTACCTCCCTGAACTTCAGAACAAGGAGCTGGATAGCGAGGTGTTCTTTGTGAACTTATCTTAGCCATCTTTTAAACTTCTTTCACTCTTCACGTCATACATGAACTCGTTCAGGACGAGAAGGATTTTATCTGCTTCACACCGCCTACAAGCGTGGAAGCTTCTTCTGGTCGTACTAAGTCAATATTGATGTTTCACCTAAAGGGGGTAAGGCGTTTTCCTTCCCTTCCCGCCGTTTAAGGTCACGAACACCCCTGACCTTTCAGTTCATCTTGCCTGAACTCACTCTGAGGTGAGAAGGACTTTCTCTGGTGCCTCAACTTACCCAAAGGCAAGGAGGACTTCTTCTTGCCTGCACTTGCTCAAAGGCAAGGAGGACTTCTCTTTTTCTCGCCTGCGCTCGCTCAAAGGCGAGGAGGTCTTCTTCTACTCTCGCCTGCGCTCGCTCAAAGTCGAGGAGGACTTCATCTTGCCTGAACTCACTCATCGGCGAGAAGGACTTTCTCTTGCCTGAACTCGCTCAACGGCGAGAAGGACTTTCTCTTGCCTGAACTCGCTCAACGGCGAGAAGGACTTTCTCTTGCCTGAACTCGCTCAACGGGGAGAAGGACTTTATCTTGCCTGAACTCGCTCAACGACGAGAAGGACTTTATCTTGCCTGAACTCGCTCAATGGCGAGAAGGACTTTCTCTTGCCTGAACTCGCTCAACGGCGAGAAGGACTTTCTCTTGCGCCTCAACTTGCCCAAGGTGTACATCTCCTCCCCCCTGGATGCACTGAGGACTTTTTCTCTTTCTCGCCTGCACTCGCTCGACGGCGAGGAGGTCTTTATCTTTCTCGCCTCAAGACGCACGAGAGCGTTGAGGTCTTTAATCATCACTAGTGCTCCGATCGCCGTAAGACGATGAGGACTTTAAAACTTTAACTAATGCCGCCAATCGCCAAAGAACGATGGGGGCTTTAAAACTTTATCTGATGCCGCTCATCACCGAAAAATGAGGGGGACTTTAAAACTTTATCTGAGAGCATGCAACATAACTTTGAACTCGCCTTTAATCACGTACGAGTGATAAGGTCTTTTTTCTAAAATTTTCGAAACAACAAGCATGCAATCTTGGAAGCGTTAAACTTGAAAACCCTTCTTTATTGGGTGACCTCATTAAAAACCCTCCTTAGGGAAAAAAGAGTGCCCCCTTCAAACTGTTTTATCAGAAAGCTTGTAAATCACTTCATGTTCGTTTTTACTTACAAAGCTTTAACTGGAATATAACTTGAGGTGTGTGGCGTTCCAAGTGCGAGGAATTGCCCCTCCTTCCAATGTCTCTAAGCGGTAGGCTTTGCTCCCGAGCGCCTCGGTTATTCTGAACGGTCTTGTCCACTTAGGCAATAACTTGTTTTCCATCTCGTACTGGTGAGCCTTCCTCATCACCAGGTCGCCCTCTCTAAATTGCCTTGGCATTACCTTCGAGTTGTACCTTCGCTCAATCCTCCTTTTCACTGCCTCAGCCTGTACCCTTGCCTCCTCCCTGACCTCATCCAGCAAATCCAGATTCAACCTTCTTTCTTCATTCGAGTCTTCCGCTACAAAGTTCTGGAATCTCGGCGAGCTCTCCTGGATTTCAACTGGAATCACTACACCATTTTTTACCTTAGACAACACCTAAAAAGCGTTGCCTAAAGTAGTTAAAGCGTTGTCTTAACTTTAGGCAACGCTTTGACAACGCTTTTCCAATCGTGGAATATGCAGCCGTGGGCTTAGGTTTAGGCAACACTTTTTTGCAGCCGTTGCCTTATATTGGTAGAATAGACAACGTTTTTTGGGATAACTTTTAGGCAACGTTTTTTCTCATAATGTTTAGGCAACACATTTTCAATGTTGCCTATTGTTTAGGCAACGTTTTGTAAAATGTTGTCATTCGTAAAGACAACACTTATTTAAATGTACTATATGTTTTTTGGAGAGAATATTTAGGCAACGTTTTTCTTGATAATGTTTAGACAACACTTTTTAAATGTTGCAATTTTGTTTAAACAATATTTATTTGAATGGAACAATTGCGTTTAAATAATTATGGTAAAATTATTTAAAATATTTCTGAATAAACTGTGAATGCATTAAGTCACTAATGTATTTATTATTTTAAAGTAAAAATATAATAAGTCAAACTATTTATTTAATTTTTACAAAATAAATTAATTAATCTATTGAAGACAATTGATAACAAATAAAATTTATAATATTTAGAAATATAATTAAATATGCAACTAACATATAATGTATATCTGAAAACATAATTAGATAGATGAAAACATTAAAAAATATGATTTAACGTCGTCTAGTACACTTTTAAAATTAAAAGAAATTACAACTTATATCAAACAAAAGTGTTTGATTTATTTCTACATTTTGTGAATTCTCTCCGTATGATCTTCAACTTCATCCTGAATAAAGAAACAAGAAAAAAAATATCAAGTAGACAAAAAAACAAAATAATCACTACATTAAACTTATTAAACTACTGACCAAAGGCCTTTTTCTAAAATATGCCCAAGAAATTACAAGAAGCATTTGCTTCAAATTAAAAATAACTCCGTCGCCAAAGGAAGTGAAACAATGAAGAAGGGAATAAAAAAATGTAAAAAAAAATAGTACAAGTGGAAATCCACTATTGAATTGGTCTGACTACCGCTTATGTTCCATCTTTGCTTTAATTAAGAAAAAATAATCATCTTATATCTCCAATGTACACAATCATACTAAAATAAAAGTTAAAATAAAAAATGGTTTTCCATGCCAAAGATACGAATCAAAAGAAAAAAATGAAAAGAAAAAAAAGAGTAGAACACAGAAAAAGGTAACCCAAATATATATTCTAACTTTAATTATGATCAGCAGTTTCTTGTTTTCTACAAACAATATTATATTTGTCTACAAATGCCTATTATTAATTATAAATATGGTTCAGAAAACTATCCTCCAATTTAGTGGATGTAATAATTAGTTAAAAACCCAGTTAAGTTTCAAGTTTATTGAGTTTGTTTACAGACAGTAACACGTTATTGGCTTCAGTGTGTTTTCTATATTTGAAAGTTGACGTTTTTCAATTTAGTCCCTAGTTAAATTTAATTAATGATTAGTCCTAAATTTAACAAAAAAGAGTGTGTCTTTAATTCCTCACTTGAGACAAAAAGGCATGTGGTTTTATAATTTTCAACGACTAAAAATGAATAAAAATCAAAAGGTATTAATTTAAAATATTGTCATGTTTACAGATAAAAATATATTAGGGGACACGAACAAATTAAGGGAAACTTACAAGACTAGGTAGGGTTATAAATTTTAACTGAAACACAACTAAAACAAGTGTTCCAGGTTGCTAAATGTTTCACTTTGTTGTATCCATTACCTTGCCCTCTGTAATAACTCCCAATGTACTGGTCCAGTTATCATGTTAAATGCCTTGGGATAAGAGTAAGTGAGCACCTGAAGTCAAAAGCTAACTGATACTGTAAGTTTGCCAAATCTTAGAACAAGAAAATAATAACAATAGTTTTGTTCATCTGTTTTCAAATCAACACAACTTGACAATTAATCTCAATTGATCCTTGAAAGTGTATAAAAAAAAGGAAAAATTGACAGATAACATAATAAAGGGAATGAAATTCCATACCAAGAACTATGGATTTGAAATTTCTTTTAGTATATCCTTGAAATAAGAAATACACCTGAAGTGTTGCCTAATGCATGTGAACCAATCTCTCCTATCCATCCCCAAAAATATGAAAATTGGTACTATATGATGCTAATAGCATGACACTTAGGAGGCATAGATAAAAACAATTTGGAGAAATCAAATCATAGGCAACCAATCAAAACTAGAGAGATTAATTGTTTCCAAATATATTAAATACGGAAAAGACAAACCTCTAGCAGCATATACCATTGCTAGTTCTGGAAACCGAATGTCATAACAGATGCCTATGCCAATGCGTCCAACCTCTACATGAATAAACTCACATCAATTTGTTTACTCAAACACAGAACTTTTTACTGCAAGAAAAAAATAGTCTGATAGCGCAAAAAATATTAAATCACTCCTTGACATGATAGTCAAAATACGCGTTCTGTTCTATAAATAAGGATTGGATGGGAAGACTTTATAGGGTGCTTTCTTCTATCTTCAGTATCATTAGGCTAAAACTACACCACAAACATAACTAGTTAAAAGCACACCTACACATTATCCTCTCCTTCTGAAATAACCTCCAGAATTCTATATAACTGTTTCGTCTTTCACATCTACACATATACTCACATTCGAGAAACCAGAAATACGTAAAAACATTTAGTCTGAACAAGTGATATAATTCACAAAAATTCCTCCATAGAGACATACAATGGTTGATTGTGCATAAGATATGGTAGAGTAGCATGTAATTTATAAAATGACGCAATATGAAACATTTTCAAACTACTTTAAAATGTAATTTCATTGTATACCAAAATATTTCAAATGTGCAAGTTGCATTTTCCATGGTATACCAAAATAGTAGAAGTTGTAATCATTACAACTAATTAGAGTTAGGAAATCTCTCAAAATTTCTACATTTCTTCAATCATCAAAAATCTTTCTCATGTCCAGTATCAGTATTATCTTGACGTTCATCCTGAAACAATTAAACAAAATGTACAAACTTTTTAAAATATTATCAAGTTTATAAATAAAAAAAGATAAATACAAATTGAATGCAAATTATATGTCTATACCTGGTCCAAATAAGGATCATGAGTGGAAGTAGATGAACCTGGAGCAACTACACTATTTTCTTTCCTTAAAACCCGTGACATCATATGTTCTATATCCCCCTCATTCAAATCTGGGTTTTGTTGCTTAAGCACAAATTTCACAATTGCTTCTAAACCTTCAACCTTTTGAGTTAGGGAGTTCACTTCAATAGCATACCCTTTATGGATAGCGGCAATTTCTTGATTCCTTTTTAATACTGATGGTGTCACAGTCCTTCCATAGCAACGAACTCGACCAGGCCTTTCTTTTCCAAACATTGATTAAAATGTTTTTTCCATAGTTTCACTTGATGCGTTTTCCATAGAATCTTCAAGCATAGACTGAAATATATGTACATATATCGTAGTTAATGATTAAAAAAAAGAAGCATATAGACACGTTTTGTAAATTAAAAAATAAACTTGCAATGGCATCTAGTGTTTCTTCATCCACTGCTTTTCCTTTCCGAGTAGGACGACCTTGACGTGTTTTTATAAACATTTCAGCTCTAGTGACCTCTTCACCATCCTTTTTTGTAGCACTCTTTAAGAATGAAAAGTTAATAGTCAGTATTTGAAATTTTAAGCTGCAAGAAATAATGATACAACTAGATTTATACGATGAGAGAGAAACAATTAAAATAATACCAATTGAGCTCGAACTCTAGCAAAGTTTATTGGTCCCATTCGGTGCATATACTTTTGTGTTTTCCTATTGCTTGCATTTTTTTCACTAATGCTCTATATTTTGGGACAAGAAAAATTATTAGTATACTAAACAATAGTTCTAAACAGAAACAAAAACAAAATTGAAAAAAGAAAATAGAAACAAAAACAGAAACAGCTATAGCAACAACAACAAAAACAGCAGCAACAACAACAGCAACAGCAGCAACAACAGCAACAACAGCAACAACAGCAGCAACAGCAGCAACAGCAGCAACAGCAACCAGCAACAGCAACAGCAACAACAACAACAACAACCAGCAACCAACAACCAGCAACCAGCAACCAGCAAACAGCAAACAACAACCAGCAACCAAACAGAAACAGTAAACAACAAACAACAAACAGCAAACAGCAAACAACAAACAAAAAACAGAAATAAAAATAGAAGAAAACAAAAACAGAAACAAACGAAAACATAAATAGAAAACAAAAACAGTACCAAAAACATAAACAAAAACTAAATAAAGAAAATAGAAAACAAAACATTTATGTGATAACAACATTAACACACCTGGATAACAACATTTTTCCAATATGCAATCAAATTCTTGAAATGATGTTCAGGAACGGATTGTGGTCGATGTTTCAGTCGTTCCTTCATGGTGGGATATTTTATAAAATATTGTCTCTTGATATGACATTTGTACCGTCTCCATGCATCATTTATGCGACAAAATATTGCTTTCTCTCCATTCTTAGAAATAATAAATTTTTCCTGAATATAAACACATGTCATTAATATCTCATACATATTATATCATTACACACAAAAAAAATGATTCAAATACCATGACGTATTTCCATATGCGATCCTTGTAATCCTTAAGCAAAGCCTTGAAGTTTGTATAAATCAATGGACAAAAGTCTGAATTCCTAGCTATGGTCCCAAGAAAGTAACTTAAATCAGACACCACTTTGTCATTGGGACCAACAAGCTCTCCATGTTCATCCAAGATAACTTCTGGACGCTCTTCAATATTTCTTGCATGTATTTTCAAGCATTGAGTCGATCCTCGAGTTTTTTTCTTGCTAGTGGCTAATTGAACATGAAAATTGTTTAAGTTGTAATTTATATATATATAAGTGATGGAATGCAAAAATAACAAGCATTAAACTTGCCAAATAAAGTATTATTACCTTCTTCAACAATTATTTCATGGTCTTCTCCTTCATTCAAGTTTTCTTCTTCATGTCCTTCATCTTCTATTTCTTTTTGAAATTCTGCATCTTGGTGGTCCTTTTCTTCTTGAACCACTTGATTAACTGTTTCTCCATTTTGATCAAGAAACTCACCAATCAACATTGATCCACATACTTTGGTTGGTTGTTTCTTCTTAGGAGCAATTTCCATCTCAATCATTGAGTGATAATCTTCTATTAATACCTTTTTCTTCTTTTGATTTACCCTTGAGCTATCATGTTCCCCTCTTACCCTCTTTATAGATTTTGATTTGTCCTTGGATTTATCAATTGTATTTGATCCTTCTCCCATAACATTATCAATCCTCTTATAACTAATCTCTCTTTGTATCCTCTCTTTGGATAGTTGTTTGGCATTTGAATTGGCAAGTTCAAGTAAGGCAACTTCAATGTTTTCAAGCCTTGATTTACCTGTTTCTTCTTTTGTTGTCACCTTTTTTTTTCCTTGATTTTTGGCACGAACTTGAATAAAAGATCGTGCAATGGCTTGTATCTTGGCTCTTGAATCATTAATGGCTTGTATTGGGGTCTTATTATTTTGGCATCCCACTTGATAATTGGACAAATTAAATTGTCCATTAGAAACAATCATAGGTTCCCTAGTTGTCTCAACAATGCTTCCTTTTTCACGTTTGACATGGAACCTCCTAAGCAATTCCTTACTTGAATCTACTTCCTTTCCCATTGACTAAAACAAGAACACAAAATTGTGAGTGATGGGTCAATGATAGATACTGAAAGTGACAAATATAACCTTCATTGTAACTTGTGTATCATAAATAACTCATAACTCAAAGATATGTTAAAGCAGAAGTTCACCTCTGAATAGTGAATATGAGATATTCTCCCTTGTTGTTTGAATAATTGAAGCCAACAGATGATTAAGCAAAGAATTGATACAAGCCTGCCAAGAAATAATACTATAAGTTTGTTGCAAATAGAAAAATGGCTAGATAACACTAGATAGCAAGAATTCTAAAATGTATGCAAAAGTGTAATGATGTGTCCACATTTAGTATTGGAAAAACAAATATATAAGACAATAGTAGTAGTAGTAAGTAGTTAAAGGTAACAAAATTATTACCTATTTTAAGTATCTAGTCCATGAAGTCAAATAAAGTTTCATCAATATCATCTTCATTAAAAACATTTCTCTGCCCTACACTAGAAGATTTTTCAAATATTGTGACAGGCATGTCTTCCCTAACCCAATTTAGTTCACCATCATTGTTTGCAACATTTAGTTCAACACCATTTGATTGGTCACCCATGTTAAATAAATCTCTTGGAACCTTTTTCAAAACATAATGCCTATTTGCATCTAAAGGGTCTTCGATATAAAAGCATTGATGGACTTGAGAAGCTAGCACAAAAGGATCATTTTGGTAAAGCTTTTTGTTGAAATATACACAAGTAAGTCCATATTTATCTTCTTCGACCTCAAACCAATCACATTTGAACATCACAAACTTGAAACTACCATAATAATCTAACTCAAATATATCTTTGATTGCACCATAATATGTTATGGGTTCAATTTTTGGATTGTCATCCTTTGTGCTTGCAAAACTTGAAGTCAATGAAACCAATGTTACACCAGAATTTTGAGTTTTGTGTTTGGCATCCCGCTTCATAGTATGAAATCTATATCCATTAATGAGGTAACCTGAAAACCTCTTTGCAACATTATTTGGCCCTCTAGAAAACTCTTTAATTTGAGAAGACACGTCATCTTTCAAGGCTCGAGTTTTGAACCATTCACTAAATTCTCGACTTTGGGTTTTGGCCTTCACCCACTTTCCTCTTTTAGTGCCCCTATTAACACTCTCATCAAACTCTCTGCAAAGGCATCGATATATTATTGGTTAAAACTACATAATAAGTTTATATGACAAGATATAAAGGATAGGAAATTATTATCATACTTGATGTATATGTCAATTGCATCACAATTGAATAAGAGGTATCGATGAGCTTGAGCTTTCGATGTGAAATCTATAGAAAATGGTTTACCATTACTTTTCCCTCCTATAGGGCGACCAAGACTTGAGAAATAATCAATTGCATCTATTTCACATACATCATTGTGATCATAATTGCGACGTTCTCTGTTTAACCTTGTTTCTACACCTCCATGCAAATATCTTGAGCAAAAAGTCAAAGCCTCTTCTGCCAAATACCCTTCAGCAATAGAACCTTCTGGGTAAGCTTTATTTCGAACATAATTCTTCAGTTTGCATAAATATCTTTCAATGGGGTACATCCATCGAAATTGAACGGGGCCACCTAATCTCACTTCATTCGGCAAATGAATAGGTAAGTGAAGCATTATGTCAAAAAAACTAGGTGGAAAAATCATCTCTGATTGACAAAGTATTTGTACTACTTCTGCTTCCAAGTAATCCATATCTTGCACTTGTATAACCTTTTGACATATAGAGTGAAAGAATGACCCAAATCGAATTAGAGGATCAGCCATGGTATCAGGCATAATGGTAGTAAGTAATGCAACATGAAATGTGCATCGTGACTCTTATAACCAGATATTTTCTTGTTATTAACATGCACACACTTTGAAATATTTGATGCACTTCCATCTGGTAATTTGGCAGCCTTAAAAACACCACAAAAGATAGATTTCTCATTAGCATTCATTGAAAAACAGGCTGCTGAAAATTGTACTCGGCCTTTATCAATCTCCCTTGGATGAAGATCCTTTCTTATTCCCATATTTTGCAAATCATAACGAGCATTAACATGATCTTTTGTCTTCCCTTGAATATCCAAAAGAGTGCCCAAAATACTATCACATATGTTTTTCTCAATATGCATGACGTCCAAATTGTGACGTAATTTATTTGTTGCCCAATAAGGCAACTCAAAAAAGATTGATCTCTTTTTCCATGGACCATCACTTGTCTTTTTTGCATTCTTTCCGAATTCATTGATGAAATCTTTTAACATTTCTACGATTTCTGGCCCTTCTAACATGTGTGGTGTAGATCCAAATTCTTTTTTTCCATTAAAAGACTTCTTATTAAATCTCCAAGGATGGCTCATTCGTAAAAAGACACGATGGTTCATATAGCACATTTTATGGCTATGTTTCAAGTAGCATGAATTAGTGTCATAATTACAATATGCACAAGCTAATCTTCCTTTGGTGCTCCAACCTGACAACATCGCATACCCAGGGTAGTCACTGATAGTCCATAGAAGAGCGGCACGCATTAAAAATGTTTCATTTTCTGAAGCATCATATGTTTCTACTCCAAACTCCCATAAATCTTTTAACTCCTGAATCAACGGTTGAAGGTACACATCAATATCATTTCCTGGTGATTGTGGTCCCGGAATCAACAATGATAACATTGTATATTCAGGTTTCATGCACAACCAAGGTGGAAAGTTGTACACCACCATCATCACAGGCCACGTGCTATGTGATATGCTCATGGTCCTAAATGGATTAAAGCCATCACTAGCCAGACCAAGTCTTACATTGCGCGAATCAGTAGAAAAATCTTCATGAAGACTATCAAAGTTCTTCCAAGCTTCACCATCAGTGGGGTGTCTCATTTTCCCATCCTTCGATCGTTCTTCTTCATGCCATCTCATGGACTCAGTAGTCTTTGAACACATAAATAGTCTTTGAAGTCTAGGAATCAATGGAAAGTGTCGCAATACTTTGGCAGGAACTTTATGCTCATATTTTGGCTGTTCAACCTCAGAATTGGCATTTGGAAATTCCTTCCATCGTGAAGATTTACATATACTGCAAACATCTAGACCCTCATTCTCTTGCCAAAATAACATACAATCTTTCGGACACGCATGAATCTTTTTATAATCAAGGCCTAGATCACCAATCATAGTCTTTGTTTTGTTAAAAGAATCAGGAATATTCAAACTAGGCATAACCTCTTTTAGTAATTGTAGGAGATCAGTGAATGAAGAATTGCTCCAACCATGAAGACATTTCAATAAATACAGTCGAATGATGAAAGATAAAGTGGAGAAGTGTTTACTCCCAGGGTAGAGTTCTTGATTTGCATCATTAATCAAATGGTAGAACTTTCTAGCTTCATCATTAGGACCCTCTTTGCCTCCTTTTGCTTCTACCACATTTCTATGTGTGTTATACAATAAGCCATAAATATCATCTTGTGAATCTTCATTATCTATCATGTCATCATCACTTTTTGTAGTCGAAGATATTTCTTCTCCATGGTGAATCCAAACCTTATATCCTTTTAAAAAGCCCGTGGCTATTAAATGATCATAAACCACATGTCTTCTTGCCCAAACACAGTTTCTACAATCAGCGCATGGACATAAAATCTCACGTCCTTGAGGTCTTCCTCTAGTGTAAGCAAAATCTAAAAATGACTCAAGACCATCTATATATTCTCTGCTAAACCTTGGGAATTTTGCCCACTCTTTCTCCATCACCTTTAATGTAAAATATAAACAAATTATATGCAAGAAATTCTTCTAATTAGTTGCCTAAGAATTAACTATTAATTATGTACACAAATTATATGCAAGAAATATTATATAAATTGGGATTGTAATTACAAAATATGCAGCTGACACATAGGACACATAGGAGATAATTCTGCAATTTAAAATTATAATTCTTAATTCTTTTATATAAAAACTATTTTAATACTTTATATATATATATATATATATATATAAAGTATTAAAATAGTCAGGGAAGAAATAAAAAGGGATATTAAATATAGAAAATAAAATCCATCAGAATAAAAAGGGCATATTAAATATAGAAAATAAAAGATAAACCTGGAGGGTATTCTTCTTCCCTCTATCTTCCTTTTATAAAGGGAAGTGGTCCAGCCTTTCACACGTGTAAACTATAAATAAAATTTATTTTTATTAAAATAACATTAAAATAAATTTTATCCTTTTAGGAGTAGTACAATATTTTAGTACATAGTTTATGGGATTAAAAATATACATATATATAATTATTGAAGTAAAAGTTAAAAGTAATCTTACTAGACTTAAAAATTATAATCTATTGAAGTAAAAATAAAATAACAATAGCTACGATTGTTGAAGATAAGAGTAGACTTACTAAACTTAAAAATTATAATCTATAAAAAATAAAATGGGATGAATAGGAATTTATTAGACAGAATATATGGAACAACAATCACATAATAAACAATAAATTATTAATGGGATGGGAGAGATTATAGAAGAGTATAAGATATTATATGCAAAATGAAAGGCTGAAATTAGCATAGTAGAATGTGAATTGAGCTAGTTACATTAGTCTTTGATTTGGAGATTATGATGGGTGTTCAAAAATTTGATTCCAAATTAATGCCTTCCTAATGCTCATCAATCAATATAAAAAACTATTATTAGACTAATATATGCAAGAATCTGTCATTTATGTTGGAACTAATATATGTGTTGTCATTTACGTTGATAATTCCAATAATTAGATACAATAAATTCTCCTAAACAAAATTATAAAAAAAAAAACTATCATATACTTAATTATGGTTCTTAATTCTCTTATAAAAAACTATTATAATACTTAATAATATATATGTCTACTTGTTAAGGAATTCAAAATTCAAAATTATTGGGTATCTGAGTTTTCACATTACAATATGATAACATTCAACAGACAAAAGTGCTAGGAATAGATGGATTTTTCATAAGCTGCAAAATGACTACCTTATTTATGGGCATGCTTATACAGTGCTCTTGTTTTTTCATTCTCTCTCATTTTTAATAACAAGAAAGTTGATACAGTTTCTCTGCTACTAAGAAATTACAACTTAGCTACAACACTGTATGATTATCAATTTTAGTGATCTTATTGTCTCTTTGCCTTTAAAAAACACAATACTTGATGCACATCATCCATAATTGTTTTGGTGTGAAAAGCAGATACAATAGTAAGTATAGATTAATCTTTAAACAATTGATTGGGAAAAAAGAAAATTTCTACTAAGTCCACAGAATATAATGGGCATGTAAATTTTCCTCTTATGCATTTCTACTAAGTTTATACCTTTGCAGCACCAATTGCAAAATAACAAATACCAACCAACTGATTAAATTCTGATAAATTTGAATATTCACAATTGATTAGCTTATACTATTCACCTTGATTGAATGTGTTCAATTGAGGTCCAATTAACAAGTCCAAGCAACAATTATAATTAAAAAGAAATACACTCGAAAAAGTAAATAAATCCTAAAATCTGAGTCCATGAAATACTAAAGAAAGAAAACAAAGAATTATTTTGAGTGCAGAGGTTATTGTTTCTCATCATGTTTCTTCTAATTCTCCTAAAATCCATCTTGTTCCTTTTCTTGTTGATTTATGCACTAATCAAGTTGACTAGTCTCCATTTTAAAAACAGAGAAGCTGAGCTACTACTTGGACTTTAACCAAACTGAATGATGTTACTGGGAAACTATTCTGCAATATTATAAGCCACTTAGGTTGTCTGCGTCCTTTTAGTTTGATACAAATGCTTTAGTAAGTTATAAACTAAAAGTTCTTTTCCTTAACTATAGTCCAAGAATCCTTCACTTAACTGTAACAATATAGGAATTTATGGAATTTTGAAACAAGGATTTTATTAGTCAAATTGTGAAATTGCCAAACTAAAGATTCAAGAAATGGTAAAAGAAGAAAGCAATGTGCTGAACCTAAAATTAAAACTAGGAAATCCAACAGAGAACCTAAAATGCAGAAAATGCAGAAAATCCAACAGAGAACCTAAATGCAGGAAATCCACCAGAGAACCTAAAAGCTAGGAAATCCAACAGAGAACAAACAATACAGAAAATATCCAACAGATAACCTAAAATGCAAGAAATCCAACAGAGAACCTAAAATGCAGGAAATCCAATAGAGAACAAACAATGCAGGAAATTCAACAGAGAAGCAAAACAGAGCACAATGAAGAACGAACAGATGTGAAAATGGAAGGAAGAAAACTTAAACCTGTCTCTTCACATCATTTTGCTTCCGACAACGTCATTGTGGTTGAATTTGAAGAACGAACAGCTTACATTACTACTCGCACAATGCCACTCCTGCTTCGTAGCGAACAACTTAGGGTTTCTGTTGGCACAAGGTTTCGGCTTCGACTTAGAGTCTTCGTTCGTGATGGCACAAGGTTCACTCACTCAATGCCAACTCAATGACGACCACTCAATGCCAACTCAATAACAAGGTAAGTTCGTGACGAAGCTGAATCTTAATTATCACAATTTAAAAACTTAATTAATCACAATTTAAAAACTTAATTATCACAATTTAAAAACTAAGCCTATATGTTATTTAATCACTTTAAAAATGTTATCTAAAATATTAGTTAAACACCACATTTTAAAAAATGTTGCCTAAAATACTATTTAACATGTCTACAATTTTAAAAGCATTCTTTGAAGTACTCACAATCTGGTCCACATTTTATAAAATGTTGCTTAAAATAAATAGGCAACACTTTTTCTAAATATTTGAGATAAAGGTAAATAAATCTTACTAAGTGGGCAACAATAAAAAAGTGTTGCTTATACTCACTTTAGGCAACACTTTTCTACCCGTTGATATGTCAGCGTTGCCTAAAGTAAAAAATGGTGTAGTGAATCATTGCATCACATCCATAGACCAAGCTGAACGGGGTCTCATGGGTTCCTGACTGCTCGGTGGTATGGTACGCCCAAACTATGCGGGGTACCTCCTCAGCCCACGACCCCTTAGCTTTCTCCAGCCTTCTCTTCAAACCTCCCAGCAACACCCGATTGGCAGATACCACTTGGCCATTTGTCTGTGGGTGCTCGATGGATGCAAACACCTGCTGTATTCCCACCTCTTCGCACAACTTCTTCAGTAGGTGACTTGCAAATGAGTCCCGTTGTCTGACACCAGGTGCTTAGGCACACCAAACCGGCACACGATGTTCTTCCATACAAAACTCTCGATCTTGTGTGCGGTGATCTGGGCTACTGGCTCCGCTTCGATCCACTTGGTGAAGTATTCAATTGCCACCACCAAGTACTTCATCTTCCTGACCGCCAATGGAAAAGGTCCCAGAATGTCAATTCCCCAAGTATGAAACGGCCATGGGCTGTAAATTGACTTTAACTCTTCTGGAGGCGCCCTATGCCAATCGGCGTGCTGCTGGCATTGCTTGCAACCCTGTGCATACTTCATGCAGTCCTCCCTCATCGTTGGCCAGTAATAACCTGCACGGAGAGTTCTTGCAGCCAGGGCTCGACCCCCAACGTGACTCCCACATATGCCCTCATGGAGCTCGACCATGATTCTTGTACATTTTTCTCTGTGCACACATTCCAGGAGTGGGTGTGTGAACCGAAACCTGTACAACTCGCCATCAATCATGGTGAACTTGCTGGAGTTCTTCTTTATCTTTCTAGCCTCCGTCGGATCCAGCGGGAGAAGGCCATCTGCCAGGCAGCGCTGGTACTGTGTTATCCATGTGTCTGGCTCGTGCGTAGCGCAGACCTGCGTCATGTTCACCCTCTCCCCCCGACATGCTCTTATTCCTCGCCGCTTTCAAGGTCTCCTGAGTCAAGGATCTGTGACTCCTCGCCGCTTTCTCCGTCGACTTTGCTTATCTGAAGAACCAGGTGGTCTGCCATAAATGCTCTAGGTGTCTTCAGAGTTTCTTGGATCACTGTCCTCTGCCTAACCCCCTTGCCCGAACTGGCGAGCTTAGCTAGCAAGTCTGCTCGGGCATTCTGCTCTCTGGGCACATGCACCACTTCAAATGAGACAAAGGAACTCTTCAACTCCTGCACATACTCCAAGTAAGCCGCCATTTGTGGATCCTTGGCTTGGAACTCGCCTGTTACTTGTCCCGTGACTAATAACGAGTCACTCTTAGCCATCAGCACCCTAGCCCCCATCTCCTTGGCCAGCAAGATTCCGGCGATCAACGCTTCATACTCTGCTTGATTGTTGTTGGCTTTGAAGGCAAACCTCAGGGACTGTTCTATCAGCACGCCGTTGGGCCCTTCTAGAATGACTCCAGCATCGCTACCCTGCTGGTTTGACGATCCGTCCACCGAGAGCACCCAACGAAAATCATCCCCTTCAAGTCGTGCTGCTTCTGACGAGAGCTCGACCACAAAATCAGCGAAAATCTGCCCCTTGATCGGACCTCGGGGCTCATATTTGATGTCAAACTCCGACAGCTCCACCGCCCACTTCACCATTCTCCCAGCTACATCAGGCTTCTTCAGGACTTTCTGGATGGGCAAGTCGGTCATCACCAGCACTGTAAAACTGTGAAAATAGTGGCGCAACCTCCTCGCCGAAAATACTACAGCCAGTGCAGCTTTTTCCAAGGCCTGATACCTCACCTCCGGGCCTTGCAACACCTTGCTGACGAAATAAATAGGCTTCTGAGCCTGGTCTTGATCTTGGGCGAGCACCGCACTCACCGCCCTCTCAGTCACAACAAAATACAACCTGAGAGGGGTTCCTACTAGGGGTTTGCACAAAACCGGCGGGCTCGCCAAGTATTCTTTAAGCTTCACGAAGGCTTCTTCACACTCCTTCAACCAGACAAACTTGTTGTTTCGCCTCAAACATTGGAAATATGGATGGCCTTTCTCTCCGCTAGCTGATACGAAACGAGACAGGGCAGCCATCCGACCTGTAAGTTGCTGCACCTCCTTCACGGTAGCCGGGCTCCTCATCGCCAATATGGCAGCACACTTATCAGGATTTGCCTCTATTCCTCTTTCAGTTAAGAGGAATCCCAAGAACTTCCCTGCCTCCACGCCAAAAATGCACTTTTCGGGGTTCAGCTTTAATCTGAACTTGGCGATTGTGGTGAACAACTCCTCCAGATCCGAGACGTGCTTGCTCTTTTCTGGTGAGATCACGACCATATCATCTACGTACGCTTGCACATTCCTTCCCAGCATTGGTGCAAGTACCTTATCCATCAATCTTTGGTACGTGGCCCCCGCATTCTTCAGCCCAAAGGGCATCACCTTGTAACAGTAGCACGACCTCTCAGTCATGAAGGCAGTTTTCTCTTCATCCATATGATGCATCTTTATCTGATTATACCCCGAGAAGGCGTCCAAAAAGCTCAGCAACTTGCACCCTGCTGCACTGTCAACCAGGGCATCTATGCTTGGCAAAGGATACGAATCCTTTGGGCAGGCCTTGTTCAGGTCAGTGAAGTCGACGCACATGCGCCACTTCCCATTGCTCTTCTTCACCAGTTCGACATTAGCCAACCACTCAGGGTACTGGACCTCCCTGATATGGCCTACGGCGAGGACTGATATGGCCTACGGCGAGGAGCTTCTGTGTTTCATCCCTGATCGCCTGCCTCCTCTCCTCGTTAAACTTCCTTCTTCTCTGCCGCACTGGTCTAACTTGTGTGTCCATTGCCAAATGGTGACTGATCCTGCCTGTTGACCAGAACGTTGGAACTTGCCTCGTCAAACTTGGATCGACGTGCGCACCGCTTCAACCTCCGTCCTTCGTCACGATCCACCTCAAGAACCTGCAAAAGAACAGAGCGGCGCCGCTGCGGCCGATCGCACTCCAACGCCCAAGTCAGTGACTGAACCACCAAATACTTCAAGAGCAAACACTCAAGAACTCTCAAGGAACCGTGCAATGTTCTCTCTCACAGTATGCTCAAGAACTCGCAAGCGTAAAGAATACAATCTGAACGTGCGTACCTCAAAAGTTCGTTGGGAAACCCTTAAATACCTGGTCACTTTCTCTCTCCTGGCAGTTACGCAGCTGGACACGTGGCTCGCATCCAGTCGTACACGTGCCATCATCTGGAGCCTCCTTGACTTGGGCGCTGCTTCTGACTCTCTTTTGGCTAAGTTACTTATGCATGGTACTGCCCAGTGCATAGCTAACTTGGGAGCGCGATCTCTGCTAGAATTGGCGAGTTAGGGTGCCTTCGTACACCTTCCCTGTGGTCTTGCCGGCCGCCTTCATAATCTGCACCACCTTCATCTTCGGCGATGTGCTTGCTCTAGCGATCTCCAATCCCTTGGTCGCCTGAGTTTACATCTGGCGACTTCATCTTTAACCCGGTGATCGCCGGTTCTGGTATGTTGGAGATCGGAGCACGCCAACTACATAACTGGCGACTACACGAGCCCCCCGACTTCCTTTCCTTCTGCCAATCTGGCGTCTTGTCAACACGCCTATACTGTAGCTTGATGCCACGTCATCACTTCCGACTACCAGGGCGGTACACAAGCCCCCCAGTCTTAAGCAAAGACTTGTCCTGCGAAAAGACTAAAAGAGTCACGTCAATACCGATCTACGTGGCACTGGCGCATAATTTCAAGCGGTTGTACTTTCTGCTTCTCTGACGCTCCACCAAACACCTCACCCATCGCTCGACACGTGGCTTCATCAACGGTTACCTTCAGTTAACGTTTGCGCTTCCCAAACCCATTTCGAAATACCCTTAAACCCATTTCGCTCCACTGTTCCATCACTTTCTTCGTATTCTCAAACGCTCCAACTCTCTTCTGCAAAAAAGCTCTCAACGTTCTTCAACTTCCTGAATCACCAACTTCCTGAATCACTCTTCTGATCACAAAAAGGTACTTCCTTTCCTTCTTCTGCTGGTTTCTCCTGCATTTTAACCGATTCGCATCATCCTTTAACTGTCTGGTGCATACGTTGTGGGTTGTTTTTACTATTTCTCCTTCTTCGTAACTTAGGGCTTCGTCAACGTCACAACGAACCTACGTTCGTTCGTTTTTCACCCTTCTTCCATGATCGAGTCAGCCTCTGCGAACCCTGATCATTTTTCCTTTTCTTTTTCCTCTGCAGCTTCCGCAATGACTCGCTCAAAGATCACCCCAAACCCTCCTCCTTCATCACGAAACCCCTCCTCACAAGCACATGACCCACCGCGAGCACGTGGTGCTTCGTCTTCTCAGGCTGAGAGGCCTGCTGATGGAAGAGGCCCAAGCACAAGCCCACATGCAAGCCCACCAAAGGGTAGATTTGGGCCAACCATAGAGTTATGGCCAATAGGATCCAAGAAGACGTTCTTTTACATGTTCAAATGCCATAAACTCTAGTGTAGAGTAGACTTTAATTTCTTGTCAATATTAGCATAGGAACTTTATTTGTAATTTTCTTAGAATTAATTTTGGCACCTAAAACACCAACCTAGTAAACTTAGAGTTTCTAAAAAAACCTCTAAATTTACCAAGGCCGGTCTAGAAAGCCCATGGAGGGGGTGAGCATAAAAACTAGACACACCCCTCCCCATGTGCTCATTTGTGCACCCTTGTGCTTCACATTTACATTTCATTTGGCTAGCATTAGGGTTGCATTATGGTCCTCCTTAGCCTATAAAAGGAGGAGCCTACACCTTGTATTTTCAAGTTTATTGTGAGTAAAGTTATGCTGCCAATTTGTGCTCAACTTTGCTTCTCCCTAGAATCCTAGGCTCTAAACTTCAATTCCTTCATCTTTTCCCTTGAACTGGCCGAACCACTCAATACCCACACTTATCATGCACCTACAAGATCAACACCACTCTTAGGAGGATCTTGCTCACTCTCATTCATTGCTTCCGCCCCATACTCTACTTTGATTCAAGAAGAACTTCATGAAAATGCCATCACCTGCACCCTCCCGCCCCAACTTGGCTCAGGCCACTCCACCCGTTGCCGGAGGAGCCTCTGTTCCCTCCCCAGACTTCAAAAAACTGTACCCCTGGGCCACCTCGATTTTGTTGAGGGAAACGTCTTCTGTAAACTTTGCTGGGGCAGTTCTGCGACTAAAGAAAGGGGACGAGCCTCACCAATCATTCCATAAGGAGCACGACGAACAGATGACGGTGCTACCTTGCCCCCCCGACCTGCCAGTTTGCGCCGACGACAAGGGGAACAACGGTGGACCCTTCTGCTTCGTTTACACAATCCTGTCCAAGAAGGTGAAACTTAGGTTTCCCTTCACTCGCTTTGAGAGGGAGCTTCTTACCGAGCTCAACATCGTCGCCGCCCAGCTCCATCCCAACAGCTGGGCGTTCGTGCGGACGTTCCAGGTCATGTGCGACCATCTGGGGTTGCCAGCATCAGTGGATGTTTTCTTATTTCTCTTTGAAGCCTAGCACCCAGGAGATCGCCTATGGGTAAGCTTGAACGGGATTGCTGGGAGGTCAATCCTCTCTATCTTCCAGCAATCCTACAAAGACTGGAAAGGCAAATTCGTCCAGGTGCGCCCCAATGACAAGGACGCTTCGTTGCTCGACGGTTTCCCCTTGTATTGGGTAAACAAGGGGAACAAAGAGTCCAAGAGTAGCTTCAGGAGACCAAGAAGTCCTGATAGCATGGGTGCCTTGGACAGAGACCTCTGCTTCTTCTGGAAGAGCGTGGCAGATGCCAACATCACCTTCCTCACCACCACGCTCATCTGCTTCGAGTTCTTCGAGGACCAACTCGAAATTTGCATAGGTTGGAACGTCTAAGTCTTTATTCTAACATTACCTCTGTTAACTATTTCTGGGCGTCTTGCGCGTTGTGCGCAAGACTTTGGTTTTATTTTTCTGCACCATTTATCTGCTTTGCTGCATACTGCCTTATGCATTTATTTTCTCTCTGAGCTAACCCATGCATTTTTGCTCTATGCAGATAATATGTTGGGGCAGGGCAAGCTCGCCGAACTGAGGGCGCTCGCCGAATTGAGGGCGCTCGCTCGAACCCACGGGTTGGCATCGGGTTCACAAACCGTGCCAAACTCGGTGGTGGAGATCGCCGCCGCACAGGGCCGATCGCCACCCAAAGGCCCAACTCCTCCCGATGTCCAACCCGCCAACCAACGCAAAAAGCTTGTCCTCAGGAAACCCAAGAGGAAAGCCCCCCAAGTAGTCCACGAGGAGGAAGAGGAAGACGACGAAGCAACTGAAGATGGCCTCGTCACGAAGAGGAAGAGGGTGGCACCTTCTTCTCCATCTGCTCCACCCCCTCTTCCAACATCAACACCACCATCTACACCTGCTCCGCCCCCAACATTGCCACCCCCACTAGCTCCTGCCTCACCAGTCCAAGCAATCCCATTGGCGTCTGCGCCACCTGTGGTTGAGGCCCCCGAGCCAAACTTCATGGAGGACCCCCCGAGCGCCTCCACGCCGTATGTATCAGCTGGAGGGGGTCCTCCTTCAAATGCCTCAACCGCAAACGTTGCTCCAATCGGGGATGAGGTTGCCCACAACTCTCCGATTCTGATTACTGAATCCCCGACGTCGCCACCACGCCAAGAAGCACCTGCTGAGCAACCAACTAAAGAAGGTGGCGGCGAGAGCCAACAACGAGCCCACCCGGTGCCTCCACAAGCAAACCTCTCTCTCGAGGTCACGAGGATGTGGGAGCCTTTCTCGGCCAAACTGAAGATGATGGCAGAGGACTTCCCCACCATTATCTCTAGAGCTGTGGAGAGCTCCACCAGGAAGCTCCAGGACGACCTCTACGCCCTTCGAACTGAGAACAGCACTATAAGGATTGAGGCGGAGAAGTTGTCCTGCAATCTGACACTCGCGGAGATTGAACACTCCCGAGTAGAAGATGCAATGAGCACCGAGCTTCGGGTGGCGCGCAAGGAGGCCACCGATCTCCGCCATAAGGTACAGCTCTTGGCTCAAGAGAAGATTGAGCTAGAGAGCAAACTGGTGCCTTATCGCGTGAAAGTGGCTGACCTGGAGGCCTTGATCAAAGCTGATGCCGCCAAGGTGAAGAAACTGGAGCAAAGGTCAGCCGATCGGGAGGTCTTCTTGGGGACGGTGGAAAAAGAAAGGGACGACACCATGGCGAAGCTTGCTGAAGCCAACAAAGAAAAGGGGGAGATCGCTGCTGAATTGGGCCAGGTGCAGGCAGAATCCAAGAAGGTTGCTGAAGACCTTCTTCTAGCTCAAGAAACCATCGAAAAACTCAAGAAGCAAGCTGAAGAGCTGGAGCAGCAGAACAAGGGGCTGAAGGAACAAACTGAAGAACTCAAGAAACAGATTGAAGAACTTAATCTGAGTTCTGCCCAAATTCTGGCTGCTGGATTCGAGGCCGCACGGGAACAGTTCGCCTGCTTGTTCCCCAATCTAGATCTCAGCATGGTGTCCCTCAACAACGAGGTGGTGGATGGGAAGGTGGTTCCCGCTGAAGACTGATCAATTCCCTCCATCCACTACCTTTACGCTTTCCCTTTGCATATAATTGTAATGAACTTTTTCTTTTTCTGTATATGTGCCCCGAACTGATATTTACTTAATGACAAGACCTTTGTATTTCTTCTTGTAACTTCTTTGTCTGCTTTAACTTTCCTTGCGCGATTTACTTCAAAGAAATGACTTAGTAATTTCGTAAGCACAATCGTGTACTTAACTGCTTCGAAACACTGATCTTCGGACAATAACGCTTTAACAACTTGTAATCTCAAGGCCATGAACCTTAACGTAAAATCACTCTTCAAGCAACGAACTTTAACTCAACTACTGGCTTAAAACATCACTTCACCCGATCTGCTTCATCAAAAACGGGTCTTTAACTTTCTCGCCACTGCTTGAACTTTTCCTGGTCGCCATAGACTCACTTGGCGATATCAGCTTCTTTCTGGCTTCATACCTTGGCCATTGTTCTTTTATCTGGGGATAGAGGCGCCTTTCGGATCCTTCTCTACCTCCTTGAGCTTCAGAACAAGAGACCGGGTGGCTAGGCGCTCTCTTCGAACCTACCTTAGCCACCCTCCAAACTTCTTCCACCCTTTACACCATACCTGAACTCGTTCGAGACGAGAAGGATTTTCTCTTGCCTGAACTCGCTCATAGGCGAGAAGATCTTTAACTCGCCTGAACTCGCTCATAGGCGAGAAGGTCTTTTAACTCGCCTGAACTCGCACATAGGCGAGAAGGTCTTTTAACTCACCTGAACTCGCTCATAGGCGAGAAGGTCTTTAAATCGTGCCTCTACATTGCCCCAGGGGTTACATCTCCTCCCCCCCAGAAAACTGAGGACTTTCCCTGGTGCCTCTACATTGCCCCAGGGGTTACATCTTCTCGCCCCCAGAAACACTGAGGACTTTTCACTGGTGCCTCTACATTGCCCCAGGGGTTACATCTTCTCGCCCCCAGAAACACTGAGGACTTTTCACTCTCCCTCGCCTGCACTCGCTCGACGGCGAGGAGGTCTTTATCTCGCCTCAGAACGCGCGAGGGCGTTGAGGTCTTTTAACTCGTGCCTCCGATCGCCGAAAGACGATGAGGACTTTAACTTTAACTGATGCCTCCGATCGCCGAAAGACGATGAGGACTTTAACTTTAACTGATGCCTCCGATCGCCGAAAGACGATGAGGACTTAAAACTTTAACTGATGCCTCCGATCGCCGAAAGACGATGAGGACTTAAAACTTTATAGAAAGCATGCAATATATCTTTAACTCGCCTTAAGTCACATATAAGTGACAAGGTCTTTCTTCGAAACTTTCTGAAAACAACAGGCATGCAATCTGAAACAACTTAAACTTTTGAAAACTTCTCTTTATTGGGTGGCCTCATTAAAAACCCTCCTTAGGGAAAAAAGAGTGCCCCTTTCAAACTGTTTGACAGAGACATTGTAATATAACTTCATGTTTGTCTTTACTTACAAAGCTTCTTAACTGTAATACAACTTGAGGTGCGTGGCGTTCCAGGTGCGAGGAATCGTCCCTCCTTCCAATGTCTCTAAGCGATAGGCGCCGTTCCCGAGCGCCTCGGTTATTCTAAACGGTCCCGTCCACTTGGGCGACAGTTTATTCTCCATCTCGTACTGGTGGGCTTTCCTCATCACCAGGTCGCCTTCTCTAAACTGCCTCGGCATCACCTTCGAGTTATATCTTCGTTCAATCCTTCTCTTCACCGCTTCAGCCTTCAATCTCGCCTCTTCCCTGACCTCATCCAGTAGATCCAGGTTTAACCTTCTTTCCTCATTCGAGTCTTCCTCTACGAAGTTCTGGAATCTCGGCAAGCTCTCCTGGATTTCTACTGGAATCATTGCGTCGCATCCGTAGACCAAGCTGAACGGGGTCTCGTGGGTTCCTGACTGCTCGGTGGTGTGGTACGCCCAAACTATGCGGGGTACCTCCTCAACCCAGCTTCCTTTGGCTTTCTCCAGCCTTCTCTTCAAACCTCTCAGCAACACCCGATTAGCTGACTCTACTTGGCCATTTGTCTGAGGGTGCTCGACGGATGCAAACACTTGTTGAATTCCCACCCCTTCGCACAGTTTCTTCAACAGGTGGCTTGCAAACTGAGTCCCATTGTCCGACACCAGGCGCTTGGGCACACCAAACCGGCACACAATGTTCTTCCACACAAAACCTTCGATCTTGTGTGCGGTGATCTGGGCCACTGGTTCGGCTTCGATCCACTTGGTGAAATACTCAATCGCCACCACCAAGTACTTCATCTGCCTGATCGCCAGGGGGAATGGCCCCAGGATGTCGATTCCCCAAGTATGAAACGGCCAAGGGCTGTAGATTGACTTCAACTCCTCGGGAGGCGCCTTGTGCCAATCGGCGTGCTGTTGGCATTGTTTGCAACACTGCGCGTACTTCTTGCAGTCTTCTCTCATCGATGGCCAGTAGTACCCTGCACGGAGAGTCCTTGCGGCCAGAGCTCGACCCCCGACGTGGCTTCCGCATATCCCTTCGTGGAGCTCTGCCATGATTCTCGTGCACTTCTCGCCATGCACACATTCCAGGAGTGGGTGAGTGAACCCAAACCTGTACAACTCGCCATCAATCAATGTGAACTTGCTAGAATTCTTCTTTATCTTCCTAGCCTCTATCGGATCCAGCGGGAGAAGGCCATCTGCCAGGCACCGCTTGTACTGTGTTATCCAGATGTCTGGCTCATGGGTAGCACAGACCTGCGTCATGTTTACCTTCTCTCCTCGACATGCTCTAATTCTCGGCGATCTCAATGTTTCTTGCGTTAAAGACTTGTGACTTCTTACCGCTTTTTCCGTCGACCTGCTTATCTGAAGAACCAGGTGATCTGCCACAAATGCTCTCGGCGTCTTCAGAGTTTCTTGAATCACCGTCCTCTGTCTACCCCCCTTGCCTGAACTGGCGAGCTTAGCTAGCAAGTCAGCTCGGGCATTCTGCTCTCTGGGCACATGCGCCACTTCAAAGGAGGCAAAGGAACTCTTCAATTCCTGCACATACTCCAAGTAAGCCGCCATTTGTGGATCTTTAGCCTGGAACTCGCCTGTTACTTGCCCTGTGACTAGCAGCGAGTCACTCTTAGCCATCAACACCCTCGCTCCCATCTCTTTTGCCAGCAAGATCCCGACGATCCGCGCCTCATATTCTGCTTGATTGTTGCTGGCTTTGAAGGCAAACCTCAAAGATTGTTCGATCAACACGCCGTTGGGTCCTTCCAAAATGACTCCAGCACCGCTACCCTGCTGGTTCGACGATCCATCCACCGAGAGTACCCAACGGAAGTCGTCCCCTTCGACTCGTGTCGCCTCAGACGAGAGCTTGACCACGAAATCTGCGAAGATTTGCCCCTTAATCGGGCCTCGGGGTTCGTACTTGATATCAAACTCTGACAGCTCTACTGCCCACTTCACCATCCTTCCCGCAACGTCGGGCTTCTTCAAGACCTTCTGGATGGGCAGGTCAGTCATCACCAGAATCGTGAAGCTATGGAAGTAGTGGCGCAACCTCCTCGCCGAAAACACCACAGCCAGCGCAGCCTTCTCCAGGGCCTGATATCTCGTTTTGGGGCCTTGCAGCACCTTACTAACAAAATAAATAGGCTTTTGAACCTGATCTTGGTCCTGGGCGAGCACCGCACTCACCGCTCTCTCAGTTACAGCAAAATACAACCTGAGAGGGGTTCCCACCAGCGGTTTGCACAAAACCGGCAGGCTCGCCAGATACTCCTTCAGCTTGACGAAGGCTTCCTCGCACTCCTTCGTCCAAGCAAACTTGTTATTGCGCCTTAAGCACTGGAAGTAGGGATGTCCCTTCTCTTCGCTAGCCGACACGAAGCGAGACAGGGCGGCCATCCGACCTGTTAATTGTTGTACATCCTTCACGGTAGCTGGGCTCCTCATCGCCAGGATGGTGGCACAATTATCCGGGTTGGCTTCCGTATCGTCCCGTATCCGGGCGCTGACTAAGTCAAGGTCAAAGTCAACGACTGGAAGGTCAAAGTCAACGCAAGGCGTCGCCTAGGTGTAGAAACGCCAAGAGGAAGCGTCGCCAAGGCAAGGCGTCGCCAAGGCAAGGCGTCGCCAGGGCAAGGCGTCGCCAAGGCAAAGCGTCGCCCAGATGGAGGCATCGCCTCACTAGGGCGTCGCCAGATCAAACAGTGTAAAAAAACAAGGCAATCACGGTGTGGTTCCCCGATACCCATGGGTAGGAAAGACCATGGAGGGAGTGACGCCGTGGGAAGGCCTCAGGTCCCAATAGCATGGGGCAGCAATAAAGAGAAAGAAAAGGTGGCTTCAAGGCCATAGTAATAGTACTAGTGAAGGGCAGCCTGACTCGTGAAGTGCTCCTGCCGCCCCAGAGACGCCTGTGGGGCATATACGACTCAAGAGGAAAGTCACGCCCAGGGCAACCGGGTGCAGAGTACAAAAGGAAGGCAGATACGCTCTCAAAGTAAGTGACTAGATACTTGGGGGCATGAGTTGGCACCCCAAAAAGTCACCCCTAGCGCAGTAGCACTCCCAGCAGGAGGACTCACACGTAGAAACGTCCCCAGGTGGGCCGAAGCGCCCCTAGATGGGGTCATGGCGTCGTGAGGCCCTCCACGTGTACGACAGCCATGCCAGAATAGAAACACCCTTTAGTCAGGTGCCAGGTAATTAAGAGTTATTCAATACAGTTTCCCTTTCGAACATTCAGGTACTATAATGGCTCCCGAGCGTTTCAAACGTCTTAAATGCGCTACGTTTTCTAATTAAGCGCTTTAATGAGTGTGTTACGTTTGTGATTAAAAGCGCTTTAAGGCGCTTTAAATGCTTGGATAGTTTAAATAGCGCAGAGAATGTTGGAAAAAGGGTTGGAACTTTCGGCAAATTTACCAGAGAACTCTCTAGTTGTTTGCTCGTGCTTCAAGGTTACGTACAAGTGACTGGGGAATATTTTTGCCTGAAGGAGACAACACACACATATACACAGTTCTTTTACCACCTTCAGAGTGCCATACGCGGTGCTCAGTCACGTAGGTGGATAGTTTTTGGTGTTTCTTGCTGGCTGACTTGAGCGTCGGAGTGCACACGGCCGCTAGGGCGCCTTTTTGTCCTCTTTTTTGCAGGAATCCACGGGCAACCAGTGGGAAGGAGTCCCTAGCTGACGGTTGAGGTCGCGCACGAAGACGTCCCGGTCAACCGGACGGAACATTTGGCGCCCACCGTGGGGCAGATATAAAACATCAGTCCCATCACAAGTTCGAGAAGGTTTATCAAGTTACAGTAACGTTGAAGGAGTTTGGAGCGACAATGGCCCCCACCAGACGAAGAGCAGCGCGCGCAGCCCCAGCAGACCTATCCATGCAGCAGGTCCTGGAAATAATGAGGGGGCTGCAACAGGACATGGCGGATTCGAAAATGGAGCAGGAACGCATGCAGGCAGACCTTGACGCCTCGCATGAGCGGAACGAAGAGCTCCACCGTGTGAATGAGGAGTTGCGCCAGGGCCTGAGAAACGATAGGAGGCGGCCTGGGCATGACGAGACGGAGAACCATTCCCCACCAAGGGAGTTTTCCACTCCTTTCTCACAGGAGATCCTAGACGCAGCGATCCCGAACACGTTCGCGGGACCCAAGGTGATCTTCACCGGGATGGAGGACCCAGAGACGCACCTGGCTGCATTTCACACGCAGATGGTCCTGATAGGCGGTTCTGATGCTGCCAAGTGCAAGATCTTCATGAGCACCCTGACCGGGATGGCTATGGACTGGTTCATTAGCCTCCCAGAAGGTCATATCACATCCTTCCGCCAATTGTCGCGGTTATTCCGAGAACAGTACTTAGCCAACAAGGCCTCGCCGCTGGTCTCCTACGACCTGTTCGACGTGAAGCAATATCAGGGGGAGACCCTGAAGGAGTATATCAATCGCTTCGGGGCCCAGGTCGTGAAGGTTGGCACAACAGAAGAGCCTATGATCGTGTACGCATTTGTGAAAGGCGTATGCCCCGGCCCCTTCGGAGAATCCATTATCCGTAATCGCCCTAGGACTTTCGCTGAATTACGGCGCAGGGCAGTAGAGCATATTGCTTCGGAAGGGGAGGTATGTGTGAAGCGCACCAGCGCCGTGCCCACACGCCCGAGGGGACCGGCGCGAGTTCAACCCGTCAGAGTCAATGAGACCACGACGGGGAGAAAGAAGCCAGAGGCGAGACGCCCCTACGAGGCCAGAAAGCCCCAGCCCCGGGGCCCAGCAGGAGGCGAACGCCCCGCCAGAGAAAGAGCAAGACCGGCGAGGTACAACTTCGTGGTTGAGTTGAAGGATTTGATCGCCGTACCCAACATAGCCGAGAGGCTGAGGCGACCGGCGAAGACCGACAAGGTGTTAGGGCCCCGTAAAGACTCTTGGTGCGAATTCCACGAGGCTTTCGGGCACCAAATTGATAATTGCCTGTCGTTGGGCTACCAGCTAGACGAGCTGGTGAGGACTGGGTTTTTGAAAGATTATGTCGCAGATTCCACAACGACCGCCACCTTGCCGCCGCCGGCAGATGAGCCAGCACACGAGATGCCTGTGCTTGGCGAGGTCCACACCATTGCTGGAGGTTTTTCCGGCGGAGGACCCACCGCCTCCCAGCGGAAGAAATACGCGAGGGGGGTGAATTCAATCGAGGAGAGGCTCTCGGGGGAGCCCTAGGAGTCAGATATTGTGTTCACAAGAAGAGACCTCCGAGATGTGGTGCCCCACGACAACGATCCCGTTGTCATCTCAGTCGTCACAGCTGGAAGGAAGGTCCACAGAGTGCTTGTTGATCAAGGAAGCTCGACAGACGTCATGTTTCTGTCGACCTTTAATAAGTTACGGTTGTCCCCCGATCTGCTGAGTCCCTATACGAGATGTTTGTATGGGTTCGGGGAAAACCAGGTAGAAGTCCGGGGGTACCTGGAGTTGAGGACTACGTTCACAGACGGAGAGGCCTCCCGTACCGAGAGCATCCGGTACCTCGTCGTGAACGCTAATTTTGCCTACAATATTTTGCTGGGCAGACCGGCGTTAAACCGTCTGAGCGCAGTGTCCTCCACCCGTCACATGAAGATGAAGCTACCGGACCTCAGTGGCCGGGTGATAGTCATCAGGTCAGACCAGGAGGAGGCGAGGAAATGCTATGAAAACAGCCTGAAGACAAAGAGAGGCGTATTCATGGTGTATGAACGTCCGCCGAGCGCGGACGCGACGATGATTGAGGCGACGCCCGCTGGGCTGATGCCTGAAGAGGCCATAGCAGACAGGGCGATGCCCGAAGCAGATGTGCCGATGGAGGAAGGCCCTGACGACATGGCGCCCGTCGAAGAGGCGGCACCCGTCGAAGAGGATAGCAGGGAGCAGCCTGCAGCTAACGCCATAGAAAGGGAGATTGGCGGCAAAGCTTTCAAGTTAGGAAGTTCGCTAAGCCCAGAAGAACAGGAAGGGGTGGCAGAAGTGATTTCGCGCCACATGGATGCCTTCGCATGGTCCGCCTCGGATATGCCAGGCATTGACCCTGATTTCCTGTGTCACCACCTCAGCATGGACGCCACGGTCCGCCCCGTGCGCCAGAGAAGGAGGATGTTCAATGAGGAACGACAACAGGTGGTGAAAGACGAAACGCAGAAGCTGCTGAGTGCTGGCCACATTAGGGAGATTCAGTACCCTGAGTGGCTCGCCAATGTCGTTTTGGTGAAAAAGGCGAACGGAAAGTGGAGAATGTGCGTTGACTTCATGGACCTGAACAAGGCGTGCCCAAAGGATTCCTATCCGTTGCCCAGCATCGACGCCTTGGTAGACAGCGCGTCCGGCAGCAAGGTGTTAAGTTTCCTGGACGCCTTCTCAGGGTACAACCAAATCAAGATGCACCCAAGAGACGAGAGCAAGACTGCATTCATGACGGAGACATGCAGTTACTGTTATAAGGTGATGCCCTTCGGGCTGAAAAACGCGGGCGCCACGTACCAGAGGCTAATGGATAAGGTCCTGGCACCAATGCTTGGGAGGAATGTGTACGCTTATGTCGACGACATGGTGGTGGCGTCGCAGAATAGGGTGCAGCACATGGCAGACCTGGAGGAGTTGTTCAACACAATATCCAAATACCGCCTCAAGTTGAACCCCGAAAAGTGTGTTTTTGGGGTAGAGGCCGGTAAGTTCTTGGGTTTTTTGCTCACCGAGAGGGGGATAGAGGCGAACCCCGACAAATGTGCGGCTATTATCGCCATACAGAGTCCGACATCGGTAAAGGAGGTGCAACAGTTGACAGGGCGGATGGCGGCGCTCTCGAGGTTTGTTTCCGCCGGAGGAGAAAAGGGGCACCCGTACTTCCAGTGCCTCAAGAGAAACAGTCGCTTTGCATGGACTGATGAGTGCGAAGCGGCTTTCATTAAGCTGAAGGAGTACCTGGCGACGCCACCGGTCCTCTGCAAGCCGGTAACGGGCGTGCCCCTCCGTTTGTATTTTACTGTAACGGAGCGGGCCATTAGTTCTGTGTTGGTCCAAGAGCAGGACCAGAGTCAGAAGCCCATCTACTTCGTGAGCAAGGCCTTACAGGGGGCTGAGACGAGGTACCAAGCACTAGAAAAGGCGGCGCTGGCGGTAGTGTTCTCTGCTAGGAGGCTCCGTCATTACTTCCACAGTTTTACGGTGGTGGTGATGACCAATCTCCCCATACAGAAAGTGCTGCAGAAACCCGATGTGGCAGGAAGAATGGTACGTTGGGCAGTGGAGCTGTCAGAATTCGACATCCAGTACGAGCCTAGAGGGTCCATCAAAGGGCAGGTGTACGCGGATTTTGTAGCAGAACTTTCGCCCGGAGGTGAGCAAGAGGTGGAACCTAGTTCGCAGTGGCTACTCTTGGTTGATGGCTCTTCAAACTAACAAGGGAGCGGTGCGGGAATAGTGTTGGAGGGACCCGACGGCATACTGATCGAGCAGGCCTTGCGTTTTGCCTTCAAGGCAAGTAACGATCAGGCAGAGTATGAAGCCCTGATAGCAGGAATGCTCTTGGCCAAGGAGATGGGCGCACAGAACCTCCTGGTGAAGAGCGACTCTCAGTTGATTACGGGGCAGGTGTCGGGTGAATTCCAGGCGAAGGACCCACAGATGGCGGCGTATCTTAGATACATCCAATTATTGAAGGGGGCGTTCAACGCTCTTGAGCTGATACATGTCCCGAGGGAGCAGAATGCCAGAGCTGACCTGCTTGCAAAGCTGGCCAGCTCAGGCAAGGGGGGTAGACAGAGGACAGTGATCCAGGAGACTCTCAAAGCTCCGCGTCGATTCGTGGAAGACAACAGGGTGGATGTCCTCCAGATTTATACATCAAGGGGAAGGCCGAGGAGCCATTCCTCTTTAACCCAAGATACGTAGAAGGCGCCCCGCATCAGCATATACGCGGGTGTGCCTGAGGAAGAGCAGATGCAGGTCTGTGTTTTGTCCAAGGGAGACACCTGGATGACGCCCTATAAACGGTACCTGGCGGAGGGGGCTCTTCCAGTGGACCCTGAGGAGGGCAAGAAAGTCAAAAGAAATGCCGCCAGATATACTTTGGTGGATGGGGTGCTGTTCAGGCACGGCTTCACTCACCATATCCTAACATGCGTCAGTGGCGATGAGTGCACCAGGATAATGGCGGAGCTACACGAAGGCATCTGCGGAAGCCATGTAGGAGGAAGATCCTTAGCCTCCAAGGTAATACGCGCAGGTTTTTTCTGGCCAACAGTGAAAGAGGATTGCGCACGGCACGCCCAGCGGTGTAGGCAATGCCAAAAGCACGTCGACTGGCACAAGGCGCCGCCAGAAGAGTTAAGGTCTATATACAGCCCGTGGCCTTTCCACACATGGGGAATTGACATCCTGGGCCCTTTCCCACTGGCTATCAGGCAGATGAAGTATCTGATCGTCGCCAACCCAAATACCGACTGGCGTCGCTACCCCGATACCCATAGGTAGGAGAGACTGTGGAGGGAGACGAAAGTGAAGGAAGCAGAGTTGATGGCTGGCGTCGCCTCCCCGATACCCACAGGTAGGAAAGACTGTGGAGGGAGACGAAATCCCAGAAAGCAAAGTTAGTCACAGGCATCGCCTCCCCGATACCCACAGGTAAGAAAGACTGTGGAGGGAGACGAAATCCCAGAAAGCAAAGTTAGTCACAGGCATCGCCTCCCCGATACCCACAGGTAGGAAAGACTGTGGAGGGAGACGAAATCCCAGAAGGCAAAGTTAGTCACAGGCGTCGCCTCCCCGATACCCACAGGTAGGAAAGACTGCGGAGGGAGACGAGATCGCCAAACGCCAGCGAATCACTGGCAGGGCGTTCCCCGATACCTATGGGAAGGAAAGACCATGGAGGGAACAGACCCTCTCCAGAGCGCTCAGCGTTTTAGACACCCGGGGACGATACGGTGCTGCTGTAGCAGGCCTCTCCTTAGGCGTGGGCGCCGAGCGTTAAGGATCAAAGAAAGGGCCTTTCGGTATCAGAGACGTCCCGTGGACGATACGGCGTCACTAAGTGAGCCTCTCCATGGGCGTGAGGGTTGGCGTGCAACCTTACCCGATCATACCAAACCGCCCAACGAAGTGAAAGAAATGGGCAGAACCCAGATAAAATAAGTGAAGCGCGTGAAGGGAAAAGATGAGAATGAGATCGCATAGGCAGAATCGTATGTGGCAAAGAAATAAAGGCAACCATACGAACATCCCAAATCAGTAACAAGAGTACGGATAGTTCAAAGAATTACAAGTTTTGACAGATAAAATCAAAAAACAAAGGTAAAGAATAAAAGAGTTAAGCTTGAAGAGGAAGGTGGCGGATGAGAGGCAGCGGTTCAGTCATTCAAGTCCATGGGCACGACCTTCCCGTCGACGACGTGGTGTGTGGGGTCGCAGTTCGAAAGGTTGACGCCAGGATTCTCGCAGGACGCCTGGGTTAGGCCTCTTGGAACCCCTCCTCGGAGGTACCCGCCATCTCCTGGATAAGGGACTTTTTCTCCTTCTCCAGTTCCTCAATGGTGGCGTCTCCAGAGGTCACCTGCTTCTCCAGAGCCTCTTTCTCGACGCGAAGCCGGCTAACCTCGACCCGTAGTTTGTCGTAGTCAACTCGGAGAAGGTCCATAGCTTTGGTCTGGGTGGCCATTTCCTCCTCCATCCGCTCCACCTTGGCAGCCTGTTCGCAGCAACGGTCCTTCAGGTCCTTTTGGGTTTCTGCATCCGCTTTGACCACTTCCTGAAGACCCGCTACCTGCACTTGAAGAGCAACTTCCCGAGTGTAGAAGCCTGCCTGGAGCTCCAATGCCTCCGCCAGTTGCCTCTCTGTTTCTGCCTTGGACTCTTGTATTTGTTTCAGAGAAGTTTGATAGGCTTCGTTCTGGCGTCCCAGGGTCCTCATTTCCTCTCCAGGGTAGATGCTTTTGTTTCCAAGGCTTGGAGGGTTTGAGCTTGCAAGACCGCGTTTCTGGCCTGGGAGCACCATTCGAGAGCCACCACCAAAAAGGCCCCCAAGTAGAAAGGCATGCCTTCCCTCCTGTCGGTACCTTCTGGCATAGCCCCGCCACTGAAACCCCTCATCAGATGCATGATTGGAGGAGGGATGGCGATGAAGTCGGGGGCGGCAGCGTCGAGAGCCGGGGAAGCAGTGGTTTCTGGCGGCGGCGGAGGCGGTGCAGATTCGGCGCCTTCGCCCCTTTCCTCTTGGAGTATCCTAGGAGGGAGTGAGGTTGCGCTTGGAGGGTTGTCCATAAAGGGGTTCCCTCCCTGCGGCGACGTCTCTACCAGAAGAGGAACCCGCGCGGATTTTCTCCTTCTGAAGGGTGCCACCCCTTCCGAATCCTCATCATCTGACAGAATCTCCAAAACCCTTTTCCCTTTGTCAAGGGGGGTTGGAGCCGGTGACGAGGCCGCAGCTAGGGGAACGGCGGCGATAGGCGGAGGAGAATTGGGAGTTGGAAGCACTTTGGAGCCAGGTGAAGATGTCGGAGATGGGCTAGAAGGAGCTTCAGCGGTGACTGGAGGTGGCAGTGACAGAGCCGGTGGGAGAACCGGATTGGCAGCAGGGCTGGAGGAGGCGCCTGCCTTGGCGGCACGAGCCTCCTTCAGTGCTTTCGCCAACATCATTCTTTTGGAAGCGCCCATCACCGATCCTACATCAAGACAGGCCAAACAGCAAGGATTAGTACTAGAGCAGTTATGCGAATTCACAATACATGAAGAGACGTGAAATGCAAGTAACATTGTACAGCGAAAAATGGTAGCATAAGTTTGATTCAGATGAATCAGAAGGAAGATTCTATGGCCAAATATATGCAGATAGCCACAACAACTAATGCATCATAAATCACCAAGGGCAGATACCGAAGTAGGTAGAAAGCCCAAGGGCATTGAATTCGTTCGCGATGAGTTTGGCGGTATCGAAGACTATTCCCAGTCCCGCCAAGGCTTTGCATACATCCCGGTCAGGCGGGGCAAGCTCGTCCAGAGCCAAGGGCTTCATGGTTATGGGTTTGTCTGTCCAGTACAGGGGAAAGCCCTCTAGGATGGTAGGATCGCGCTTGGTCGCGCGTACCTTGAAGAATTTCCCCTTCCATCCTTTGAACGAATTCTGGAATAGCGTAAGGATGATGCGCCCGGCGATGCCAGAAAAGCTCATCCAAAGGCTCTTCCCTTGCTTCTTTACCTCGAAGAAGTGAAGAAAAACGTCCACAGAGGAGGGAACACCTAGACAGCCGCAGAGAATTTGGAACCCCCTCACGAAAGCCCAACTGTTGGGATGGAGTTGGGCGGGAGCAGTGTTTATCTCTGTCAGTAGCTCTTTTTCGAAGGGAGTGAGGGGCAGACGCAGGCCCACCCTCTTGAGCACCATTTGATAGAGGAAGAAGAAAGGGCATCCCCCAGTATCCCGTGAGTCCGCACAAACGGGCATCCCAGGTCGCACCCGGCTTACCAGGACTTGGGAGTCGTGATTTTTGTGGAAAGCATTGAAGTTATAGAGAGCAGGGTCCCCCCTGTGAGCCTCCACGTCCTCAACAGAGTTCAGGAGGGAACATTCGTCCAGAAGTTCGTCGGGGGCCCAGTCATATTCGCCCTTATAATAAGACTTAGGGAGCGGGGGAGGCGCGGTGGTCTTAGTTTTCACCATCAATGCCAATGCTGAAGATCAAAAGAGAAAGAAAGGGTTCAGAGAAAAGGGGTTGGGGAGAAGAAAAGGGAAAAATGGAAGAACCCTAGGAGCGCCCTACCCACAAGAGAACGAAGGGAAACGAGAGGAACAAAGAAGCATACAAACAATATCCAGAGAAATGCGGTAATATGGACAGTCCTAGGCAGTTCATACAGTAAAGAGAATCATCAAGGAGGGAAAAACCGTACCTTTGGGGGCTGAAGGGCGTGGAGAGCGGAAGCGCGAACGAACAGGGGTCGCAAGAGAAGGGATTTGGAGAAGATGAACAGTGACAGAGGGCAGAGAAAGTGGATGTAACAGTAGTGGCAAGCGCGGGGTTTGGTAACTTAAACGTTACGAGAAGCGCGAGGGGCAACAAAGGATAACTGTGTGATGACGCCACGTGTTGCAAGATTAAGCGCTCAAGGGGAGCGCAAGAGGTTCTCGAAGACGACCGCACGATGAACCACGTGGCACGCGATTAAGCGCAACTTCAAAAGACATCATTTTTCCCATTTCAGGGATGTCCAATCAGCCATTAAGAATACCTCTGTGGTTCAGAAAGTGTCACGTCAGTAATTCGAAAAATTGCTGAGTCAGCAGAGAAGGACACGTCATCAGGAAGCCACGTGGACGGCGTGGGCGAGGCTTTAGTCTTTGCGCTGAAGACAAGTCTTCGGCTTAAGACTGGGGGGCTTGTGTACCGTCCCGTATCCGGGCCCTGACTAAGTCAAGGTTCTATGCCTCTCTCAGTCAAGAGGAAACCCAAAAACTTTCCAGCCTCCACGCCGAAAATGCATTTCTCTCGATTCAGCTTCAATTTGAACTTGGCGATCGTCGTGAACAATTCCTCCAAGTCTGCAACGTGCTTGCTTTTCTCTGGCGAGGTCACGACCATGTCATCGACGTACGCTTGCACATTCCTTCCCAGCATCGGTGCAAGTACTTGATCCATCAACCTCTGGTACGTGGCCCCCGCGTTCTTCAGCCCAAATGGCATCACCTTATAGCAGTAGCACGATCTCTCGGTCATGAAGGCAGTCTTCTCTTCATCCATGGGATGCATCTTGATCTGATTATACCCCGAGAAGGCATCCAGGAAGCTCAACAACTTACACCCTGCAGCACTATCCACCAGGGCGTCTATGCTTGGTAAAGGATATGAATCCTTTGGGCAAGCCTTGTTCAGATCAGTGAAATCGACGCACATGCGCCATTTCCCATTACTCTTCTTCACCAGCACGACATTTGCCAACCATTCAGGGTACTGGACTTCCCTGATGTGGCCTGCAGCGAGGAGTTTCTGTGTTTCGTCCCTAATCGCCTGCCTCCTCTCCTCGTTGAACTTTCTTCTTCTTTGTCGTACTGGTCTCACCAAGTTGTCCATCGCCAGATGATGGCACAAGAAGTCGGGATCGATCCCGGGCATGTCCGAAGCGGACCATGCAAACGCATCCAGATGCCGTTCTATCACCTTGGCGATCTGGTCCTGGAGCTCAACCTCCAAGGATCTTCCCAGCTTGAAGATTTTTCCCCCGATCTCTCTCTCGAGCCACTGCTCGACGGGTTTTGGTCTGGTTTCTCTGGCGATCACCGCCCTGGCGATTCCCAGTTCTCTCGCTTCCTCAGGGCGATTCCTTGCCTCTTCTTCCTCCAGACCGGCATTCCCCTCCCCTAGCTCAGCATCCACCATCTCCACGTCTCTTCCGGCGGTCTCTTCTATTACCGTCGACCTGGGCTTCACACCGGGAGGCGGGGTGGTTGTTACATAACTCACCGATCTTTTGTTTTTCAGGCTATTCTCATAGCACTTCTTTGCTTCTTTCTGATCGGATTTGATGGTGATCACCACCCCCTCCATAGACGGCAACTTCACCTTCATGTGCCGAGTCGACGGTATGGCACCTATCCTGTTGAGCGTGGGCCTTCCCAACAGGATGTTGTAGGCTGAAGGAGCGTTTACAACAAGGTATTTGATTTTCTCCGTTCTCGAACCCGCCTCGTCTGTAAACGTAGTCCTCAACTCTATGTACCCCCTGACCTCCACCTGGTCACTAGCGAAACCATACAAACACCCTCCATAGGGCCTCAGCTGGTCAAGGGGTAGCTCCAACTGCGTGAAAGTCGGCCAGAACATCACGTCTGCCGAGCTTCCCTGGTCCACCAGAACCCTGTGGACCTTTCTTCCCGCTGTGATCAACGAGATGACTATGGGATCGTTGTCATGAGGCACAACGTCCCGAAGATCCTGCTTGGTGAATGTAATGTCCACTTCCGGCGAGTGGTCTTCAAACATATCCACCGTCATCACAGACCTCGCGTACCTCTTCCTCTGTGATGCGGTGCATCCACCTCTTGAGAAACCCCCTGCAATGGTGTGGATTTCCCCGTGCGTAGGCATCTCGTGCTGCTGGGCTTCTCCACCTGCTGGTTGGGAGCTCGATGCGCCCCCCGTCCTTCTGTCCAGCAAATAGTCATTTAGGAACCCGCTCTTTACCAGATCGTCGAGCTGGTATCCTAAAGCTAAACACGAATCCACTGTATGGCCAAAGCCTTGGTGAAACTCACACCAGGCGTCTGGCTTTAGTCCCAGCACCTTGTCGCCCACCTTCTCTGGCGCTTTCAACCTAGCAGATATATTGGGAATGGCGATCAGGTCCGCCAATCCCATGACAAACTTGTGCTTAAGCGGGCGATTGTATTCCCGGCGTGTTGGTTGCTGGCGCCCTTGGCCCCTGCCCTTGTTCTTCCTTGGATCATAAGGATGGTGAGTCCTCTGATCCCTTCTGGCCGCCGCCGTCTCCAGCACCCTCTGTGGCTGGATCCTGGTCTAGGCGCGTGGCCTAGCGGGAGCCACGCTTCCTCTCTTCTCGGCGACTTCACTCTCGTCGGCGATGTGGGCCACCGCAAGTCGCTTAACCTCAGCAAACGTGGCGGGGTGAGCCCTGATTAATGCCTCGCAGAATGGTCCCGGTAGCACGCCCTTCTTAAATGCGTAGACTAGCATTTCTTCATCTTTAGCCGGCGATCTGACCATCTGCGCCCCAAAGCGATTCAAGTAGTCCCTGAGGGACTCTCCCTGATATTGCCTTATATCAAACAAATCGTAAGACACCCTGGGCGGTGCCTTATTCACGATGTACTGCTCGACGAAAATCTTCGAGAACTGTTGGAAATTGGTTATGTGACCGTTAGGCAGGCTCACAAACCACTCCAACGCCGTTCCCTGGAGCGTGCTCATGAACATCTTGCAGTATACGGCGTCTGATCCTCCTGACAGCATCATTTGCGTATGGAACGTGGTGAGATGAGCCTCAGGATCCTCCACGCCGGTAAAAACAGCCTTGACAGGTACCACACTCGCAGGAATAGGCGTGTCAGTAATCACCTGAGCGAAAGGCATGGGAAAAACACGAGGCGGCGTTGACGGCGCGACCTCTTCAGCAATAGGACGCCCTTGCTGCTCCTGAAGAGCTTGACGCAGCTCTTCAGTCACCTTGCTAAGCTCATCATTCCTGGCCCGAGAGGCGGCCAGGTCCTCATGCATTCTCGCCTGTTCTATGCGCGAGGCTTCCACAGTGGCCTGCAACGAGCGCATAATCTCTACCATCTGCGCCATGGTCATGGCGGCGGCGCCTTCAGCAGCAACGGGTGCAACTGGACTTGAACGGTTGCTTCTCATTTTTCTCATGAAAACTCAGCAAATCACAGAGAGTAACAAACAACACTTCCTTCAGCGACGATTGATTCAGCGATCAATCGGTCAAAACTGCGCGAAACTCCGCAAGAAAACTCAAGAACACAGCGAACCTCCACAGAGACCTGCAACTCCACCAGAAACCACCGCTTCTCCCACGACAAACCAAACGAGCCAAAGAACTCAAACTACACCGAACGAATCTCGCGTAAACAGCAGAAAACTTCACTTCACCGAACAAAAACCCAAACGATCGGTGGAAAACGCGAAATCACCGAACAAATCTCAAACGAACAGCGAACGATGGTTGCACCAGCACACAACCACGCAGGAAACTACGAAAACCTCCAAGAACTCACGCTGTGGATGGGAACAAGTTTTACACGGCCCCACGGTGGGCGCCTGATGATCCTGCCTGTTGACCAGAACGTTGGAACTTGCCTCGTCAAACTTGGATCGACGTGCGCACCGCTTCAACCTCCGTCCTTCGTCACGATCCACCTCAAGAACCTGCAAAAGAACAGAGCGGCGCCGCTGGGGCCGATCGCACTCCAACGCCCAAGTCAGTGACTGAACCACCAAATACTTCAAGAGCAAACACTCAAGAACTCTCAAGGAACCGTGCAATGTTCTCTCTCACAGTATGCTCAAGAACTTGCAAGCGTAAAGAATACAATCTGAACGTGCGTACCTCAAAAGTTCGTTGGGAAACCCTTATATACCTGGTCACTTTCTCTCTCCTGGCAATTACGCAGCTGGACACGTGGCTCGCATCCAGTCGTACACGTGCCATCATCTGGAGCCTCCTTGACTTGGGCGCTGCTTCTGACTCTCTTTTGGCTAAGTTACTTATGCATGGTACTGCCCAGTGCATAGCTAACTTGGGAGTGCGATCTCTACTAGAATTGGCGAGTTAGGGTGCCTTCGTACACCTTCCCTGTGGTCTCGCCGGCCGCCTTCATAATCTGCACCACCTTCATCTTCGGCGATGTGCTTGCTCTGGCGATCTCCAATCCCTTGGTTGCCTGAGTTTACATCTGGCAACTTCATCTTTAACCCGGTGATCGCCGCCACTCTGCTGGCTTGGGTTCCACACCGGGAGGCGGCGTCGTGGTGATGTAACTTATTGACCTCTTGTTCTTGAGGCTATTCTCATAGCATTTCTTCGCCTCCTTTTGGTCAGATCTGATGGTGATCACCACCCCCTCCATCGATGGTAACTTAACCTTCATGGGCCTAGTTGAGGGCACAACTCTTATTCTGTTGAGGGTTGGTCTTCCCAACAGAATGTTATATGCTGAGGGGGCATTCACAACGAGGTACTTGATTTTCTCCGTCCTCGAGGCCACCTCATTCGTGAATGTTGTTCTTAGCTCGATGTACCCCCTGACCTCCACCTGATCGCCAGCGAACCCATACAAACACCCTCCATAGGGTCTTAGCTGGTCAAGGGGTAGCTGCAACTGTGTGAAAGTCGGCCAGAACATTACATCCGCCGAGCTTCCTTGGTCCACCAATACCCGGTGAACCTTCCTCCCCGCCGTGACAAGCGAGATAACTATGGGATCGTTGTCGTGAGGCAGAACGTCCCGAAGATCCTCCTTTGTGAACGTGATGCCCACATCTGGCCATTGATCCTCAAACATATCCACCGTCATCACAGACCTTGCGTATTTCTTCCTCTGTGACGCAGTGCATCCACCACCCGAGAATCCTCCAGCGATGGTGTGAATCTCGCCATGAGTGGGCATCTCATGCTGCTGAGCCTCTCCACCCGCCGGCTGGGAGCTCGACGCACCTCCCGTCCTCTTGTCCAGCAGGTAATCGTTCAAAAAACCGCTCTTGACCAGATCGTCGAGCTGGTATCCCAGGGCCAAACACGAATCAACAGTGTGACCAAAACTCTGGTGGAACTAACACCAGGCGTTTGGTTTTGGTCCTAACACCTTGTCGCCCCCTTTCTCAGGCGCCTTAAGCATGGTTGCTATGTTGGGAATGGCAATCAGATCCGCCAACCCCATGACAAACTTGTACTTTGGTGGGCGATTATATTCCCTGGGGCGTCCTGGGCCCCTTCCCTTGTTTTTTCGTGGATCATAAGGATGGCGAGTCCTTTGATCCTTCTTGGCCGCCATCGTCTCCAGCACCCTCTGTGGCTGGATTCTAGTCTAGGCACGTGGCCTAGCAGGGGCCACGCTCCCTCTTTTCTCGGCGACCTCACTCTCGTCGGCGATGTGGGCCACCATAAGTCGCCTAACTTCAGCATACGTGGCAGGGTGAGCCCTAATCAGCGCCTCACAGAAAGGTCCCGACAGCACGCCCTTTTTGAAGGCGTATACCAACATCTCCTCGTCTTTAGCAGGTGAGCGGACCATCTGTGCTCCAAAACGATTCAAATAGTCCCTGAGGGACTCTCCCTGGTATTGCCTGATGTCGAACAGGTCATAAGACACCCTAGGTGGCGCCTTGTTCACAATGTACTGCTCGACGAAAAGCTTCGAAAACTGCTGGAAATTGGTTATGTGACCTGTAGGAAAGCTCACAAACCATTCCAGCGCTGTTCCCTGGAGCGTGCTCACAAACATCTTGTAATATACAACATCCAAGCCTCCTGAAAGCATCATCTGCGTGTGGAACGTGGTGAGATGTGCCTCAGGGTCCTCCACGCCGGTGAAAGAAGCTTTCACAGGTACTACGCTCGCAGGGATAAGTGTGTCTGTGATCGCCTGTGCAAACGGCATAGGGAAAACGCGCGGTGGTGACGACGGCGCGACCTCTTCAACAACGGGGCATCCTCTCTACTCCTGAAGAGCTTGACGCAGCTCCTCAGTCACTTTGCTGAGCTCTTCATTCCTAGCCTGAGAGGCGACCAGGTCTTCATGCATCTTCGCTTGCTCTATGCGCGATGCCTCCACATTCGCTTGCAGCGCACGCATGAGTCTTTGAGTCTTTGAGTCTTTTAATGCTGAATCCATATATGTTTTGTCAAGTCATGTTCATCCACAATGTCATCAACTCATAGTAGTCCTTTGTTTGGCTTGATTGTTTCTTGATTTTGGGTAATTTTGCTTGATTTGAAACTGTTGTGATATTGATCTTTTGGTGCCTTTTGTTTTTAGCTTGAGTTCATATTTGTGTTTAGATCTACACAAATTCCTTTTCATCAATTCCATTGAGTTTATATTTTGGTCTCTTGCTGTTTTTTCCAATTTTTACAGAATCCCCTGTTTTACATACTCTGTGTTGGCTGTTTTGTTTCAGAAAATTATTTTCCCTCATAGGAAATTTTCGATTCTCTGGATTATGCAAGATTGAGGTGTTACAGAAAAGACAAAAAAAGAATCAGCTCAAAAGATTCAATAGAAAAAAAATGATAAATATTTTAAAAACAGTGTGCAAATCTGGGTGCTACAGTTGGCGTAACTGAACACTGAATTTGAAATTTATTAAAAAAAAATGGCTCATGCGTTTGGAGTGAAACCAACGCCAGATTTTAGTTAAGATCTTGAATATTTTGCATATAAAATTTCAGAATCAAATCTTAAAAGGGCAGCTCAGCATAAATTGGTGAAAAACACGTTCTCTGGCCCACAATAATTTTCCAGTGGTGTTGTTTTTTTTATTTTGAAATCTATTCTAGTGCTATTCTTAGGATTCATTTTGTGTGCCTACCTTTATTTGAGTACCTTTATTTGCTTGTCTAATATTCTTGGAACTCTTTCTAGTTGTCACAATCTAACTCCATTTGTGTGGTACTGTTTTTCCAATTAAATTGTTTCTTGCTTTAATTCTTTGGCCTCTAAATTTGGTGCTGGAATTTATTCTCAATTGGTGCTTATGTGAGTGGAAATTTGACTTGAGTAAGGTCTAGTCTTCTTGATAGGTGCTGGAATTGGAGAATTAAGACCCTAATTCTAAGAGGAACAAAGGCAAAGGCAGAATCAAATACTTATCAAAAACACCACAAACACTTGGAGGGCCCAACAAGAAAAGACAACCAAGGAAGTGCCAATAGCAAAAAAAAGATCAACAAAGGGAGTTTTCTTAATTTTCTTTGCAACTTAACTTGTGTTAATTACTTCTTAATTACGTGATTAGACGGTGAGTGTGTCTTCAAGGGCTCCAACTGTCCAAGAAGCCTCACCTAGGACCGACTAGTGTAGAACTATCTAGTTTAGCAATTGTTAATTGTTTTTTTAATTGCATCTCTTGCTTAATTAGTTTCGTTTTTTTCAATTGTGTTGCTTTGTTTAAGCTTTGTTAATCTTTGCTTGGTTAATTAGTTAGCTTGCATTGTTTTCTTGCATTAAAATCTGATTTCTCAACTTATTTGTGTTCTAAGTGGTTTACTAAGAGAAAGCTTTGTGTGAAGACATTGAGGGATAGTTTTTGGCTAAGGCAAAGGCTTGGTATTTAAGTAGTCCATTGTGACTCACCTCCCTTACCTGGAAAACTACCTTCTTTGACTTTCCTAAATTTTCTCAAGGTAAAATACTTGTATACACAAAGCTTTAGTCATGTTTTCTCACTCCTCTAAATCTCTTAAAAGTGAGGTGAAATCCTTGAAATCTCTTCTAAAACAACTTTCCAAGGATATGCAATCAATTTCATCTAAACAATTGGAGAATGAGGCTAAAACTAATGAATTGACTAAAGCAAAGGATGAGAAGTCTCACATTTTAAAAAAATTACCTTCTCATGCATCTATCTCTAAAGATCATGATTGTTTTGGGGAGGGAAGCCATAGAATAAATGATTATTATCAAGCACCCCTTAGAAGACATAGAAGAGATAGAAAAGAACAAGAAAACCCAAGAGAGGTTAGGGTAGACCAACCCCATTTCCTTGGAAAAGAAAATATAGAAGCTTGCCTAGATTGGGAAATGAGGGTAGAAAAATTGTTTGCTTCACATAAAGAAAGAAAGGAAAGAAAAATACAAAAGAAAAGAGAGGAAGTTGAAAGGGAAGCTATAGAAAAAGAAAAAGAAAAAGAAAAGCATGAGAAGACCCTTGAGAAACAAAAGGCGTGGGAGAAGAGTGTTCCTTCCCACAAGGCCATTCAACAAGACAAAAGATTTAAAAATACCTTCGAAAATATGTGTCTTGTTGAACAACCTCAAAGCCTTACCTTTTGTAAAGGAACACTTGCAAGCATAAGCAAAAAAAAAGAGTCTTTAAAAGAAGCTTGCATAGATAAAGATAAAGTAGATTATTTCTCATATGTGCTAGGATATCACCAATTGAATGTCAAGTTATCTATAAGCATTTACACAAACAAATTTTTATGTGAGGTAGTGCCTAAAGAAACTTGTCATGTCTTATTGAGACAACCATTTCCAAGTGTACAAATTCTCATAAACAATGGTTGTAACAACGAGACTATCTTTACACATAAGAGAGAAAGTTTTCATGAAAGAGAACTCATGGGTCAAATTAGAGTTGTTCCGGCCGATTGACCTGGGTCGTCTTTACGAGTGGCTTGTACTCACGAGCTAGAGCACCTTCGTTCTCTCTTGTATATGAGTACCTAAAAAAGAAGAACAAAGGGGCACCCTCACGGCCGTTTGCACTCCGACTCTCAAGTCAGCTAACGAGAAACACCAAAGTGACTGAAAATTGTATGATTATCTCAATAACTGGAACTGTGTGGCTAAACTGTGTTGCCCTAATTGCCTTGTGCTCACAGCTGGGTGTGCCGTCAAGAACAACTAGGGTTTAGTGCTCTGTATAACTATGAAAGCGTCTATCTGAGAACTAGGTGAAAACTCGTGTAACTGTGAAAGCGTACCTCACTAGGGTCCTTCGTGCCCTTTATATAGGTGAAAACTAGGGTTTACCTTTGTGTTGCTGCTATTATCTAGGGTTCCTTGGAGAAGGTCCTTGCGCCGCTATCCTTAGGATCTTAGCGCATTTGGCCCATGGACTTCCCTTATCTGAAGTGCAATGAATAACCTTGCGGCCACTTGGGCTCTAACTTAGGCACTGTATTTCTCGCGCCATTATACTATTTGGGTGCCCTAATTAATCACGTGTCATGCGTGCAGCCTTCCTCGGAGATCTTTAATGAGCACGTGGACATTGTCACGTGCCCCTTTGACTTGATCGTTTATTCTGTGCGGAGGGACCCACAGCGCCACCACCCAACTTAGGGTTATTCCATCGTGTGAGCCCTCTTCTCTGCGAAATGCTTCCGTCACGCATGTTGACTCTTCGGGCGATGTCTTACTTGGGCGACGTCTTGCTTAGGCGATGTCCTTCTCTTGGGCGATGACACATCTCGACGATAACCGATTATGTATACTGCAGAACGCTGCTTCTACATACGGCGACTATGTTGACTTCTTGACCACCTACCTTTCTCTTGTCCACGTCATCACACCTGATGACCTGGTCGGTACACAAGCCCCCCAGTCTTGAGCTGATAACTTGTTTTCAGCAAAAAGACTAAGAAGTTCACTGTTCCATTTTCTTCTTCAACACATATAAATGTGCGCATGGTTTCGCTTTTATCTGTTGTGTAATCATCTGATATAACTGACTAACTCTTGCTTTAAAGAAATCGACTTAGCGCCAACTGGTGCTTAGCTCTGTGAAAATCAACTTAACTAGACAAACTATTAATTTATAACAATAACATTTAACACAAAATCACTTACTGGGCAGTAGGCGTGGGTCAGTCTTAGTATCTGAAATCTAGCTCGCCTGATCTGCCAAGTGACATGCGCACTTCTATGTCATCGCCTCAAACTCTGCTAACTTAGTTCTCGCCGCGTACTTCTTCTTTCGAGCTTCAATCACAAAGTCGTGGGCTTCTTTGGATGCTATTTTCCTTTTTATCTGCTAAGACGTCCTCTGGGGAGCGGCCTCATACCTTGAGCTATCAATTCTGCTCATTCTGGGAGGAGAGCTGCCTTTAACGGACCCCCCTCTGCCTTCCCTGAGCCTTTAATCTGAAACAACTTGATCTCAGTAGTGAGGTGTCTTTTACGAACCTACCTCAGCTGATGTGATTCCACTAGCCATATAGAGAAAGGTTCTTGACCTTCTTAGGAATCACCTTGAGTTGGACATTATAGAGGCACTTTTCTTAGAGTTAGATCATTTGTTCTAAGACAAGAACTCACCAAAAACTAGTACCAAATCCCAAACTCATTTGGATGAACCAATTTTAGTCAAATTGAACCAAAAAAGAGGAGAAACTAAAAGGAACCGAACAGAATTGAAATTAAAAGGCAAGAACAGAACATAGGTGCTGGAAAAACAGAAAAACCGAACCAAAAAAACTCAAGAACACAAGACAACATGAACAATTGAAAGAGAAGAAAGGAAGGAGAAGAGAGTGCTCATGAAGATGGAAGAATGTTGGATGATCTCGCCACTAGAAGTGTGGAATGCTCCTAGATAAGAGTGATGCCGCCACTTGAGGACTCCATTGATCCATCAAGATAAGACTAGAGAAGAAGGCTCCAAAAGCTCTCCAAAGTTCACTCAAAATTTGAGTAGAGTTTTCTTAGATTAATTCCAATCTGAATTTTACAAAGGAAGCACCTCTATTTATAGCCTAAGGTGCTGAAAAATAGGTGGGAAATTTCAAATAAACTCATTTGAAATTCCCACCAAAAACAAGTCACATGGGAGGTGTGACCTTTTTCTACTATGACACCTCCCAAAAACTACACCTACACCTATCTACTAATACACCCCCCCTAAGACTCTTAACTAAAGACTAAAAGATGCTTTAACAATAGAGGTTTCTAATGTTTCCCTCTAAGCACCTTTCTAAACAATATTTATTTAAAACTTGGCTTTGCCCTTCATGGGATGGTCTTTGGGCTTTTGTGGGCTTTGGCCTTCTTGGGCTTGGGCTTGGGCTTTATCGTTTGCAAAGATTAACAAGAAAAACTTTAAATGTGAAGGCGAATGATCTTGTTCTTTATTATAAAAAGCCACCTTTAGTTGATTCTCATCATCAGCCACCCTGTGACTTCTTCCACCCTGATAACTTATCTGTTGTGCGATCACCTGATAACTTGGTTGGTTTTTACTCAACCCAATTAAATTAGCATAAACTGATGCTTAATTTCCTGGAAATCAACTTATCTTGAACAAACGGTTAGTCTATAGCAATAACATCTGACACGAAATTACTTACTGAGCACCAGGCGGGAGTCATTTTTAGTATCTGAAATCTCGCTTGCCTGAACTCACTCGAGGGTGAGGAGGAATTTCTCTGGTGCACCTTTAATCTTATCTTGCCTGAACTCACTCGAGGGTGAGGAGGACTTTCTCTGGTTCCTCAACATTGCCCAGGGGTTACCTTTTCCCTGGATGCACTGAGGGCTTTTAATCTCATCTTGCCTGAACTCACTCGAGGGTGAGGAGGACTTTCTCTGGTACCGGGGCTAGCTATTCATACTTGAGGAGGGGGCGTCCTGAAGGAATCCCTTAACCCCTACTCAAGGACTAGGCGCCCGGATTTTAACTGTTATCTGGTACCGGGGCTAGCTATTCATACTTGTGGAAGGGGCGTCCCGAAGGAATCCCTTAACCCCTGCTCAAGGACTAGGCGCCCGGATTTTAACTCATACTGGACATATCTGTCATCTTGCTCTGAACTCTCGCCTATACTCGTTCTTGGCGAGTAGGACTTCTTAATCTGTTCTCGCCTAAACTCGTTCTAGGCGAGTAGGACTTCTGATCTGTTCTCGCCTATACTCGCTCTAGGCGAGTAGGATTTTTTATTCTGTTCTCACCTATACTCGCTCTAGGCGAGTAGGACCTTTTATTCTGTTCTCGCCTATACTCGTTCTAGGCGAGTAGGACTTTTTTATTCTGTTCTCGCCTATACCCGTTCTAGGCGAGTAGGACTTAAAACTTAACTTTCACCTCCGATTGCCAGGTGGCGACAAGGACTTTAAAACTCTATACTTGTGCCTCTGATCGCTAGGTGGCGATGAGGACTTAAAAACTTTATACTTGTGCCTCCGATTGCTAGGTGGCGATGAGGACTTAAAAACTTAATTTGTGCCTCCAATCGCCAAGCAGCGATGAGGACTTAAAACTTAACCTTTACCTCCGATCGCCAACTGGCGATGAGGGCTTAAAACTTTATACTTTTGCCTCCGATCGCGAGGTGGCGATGAGGTCTTAAAACTTTGGACTGAATGCATGCGATCTGAATTTGCCCTAAATTACACAAGGACGACAAAGTCTTTTCTTCAAAAACTTAAAATGACAATCATGCAAACTCAATAACTGGGAAACTTCGATAAATAGGATTTTAACTTATGATGAACATACCTGTTATCTTACTCTAAACTTGACTTCAGATTGATTATCTGGCTGCAACGCCTACTTCTGGCGATGCTTTGTTCTAGTGATACCTGTTCTTGGTATCGCTATCTCGGCGACACCTTGTCTTGGCAATGCCTTGTTCTGGCGACGCCATCTTGGTCTTCTTCTTTGATCTTTGATTTTACATGGAAGGGAAAAACTAAGGCAAATGTATCTTGATCTCTTCTCGCCTACACCCGCTCGCGGCGAGGAAGGTCTTTTTAAACTCTTCTCGCCTACACTCGCTTATGGTGAGGAAGGTCTTCTTTAAACTCTTCTCGCCTACACTCGCTTACGGCGAGGAAGGTCTTCTTTAAACTCTTCTCGCCTACACTCGCTTACGGCGAGGAAGGTCTTCTTTAAACTCTTCTCGCCTACACTCGCTTACGGCGAGGAAGGTCTTTCCAAACTCTTCTCGCCTGCGCTCGCTCACGGCGAGGAGGACTTAAAAACTTCACACTTGTGCCTCCGATCGCCATATGGTGATGAGGACTTAAAACATTATGCTTTAAAACCTTGTACTGAATGCATGCCATAATCTTTAAACTGTTGCCTTAAATCTCATAAAAGCGATAAGGTCTTTTTTCTGAAAACTTAAAACGGTAAGCATGCGAACTTAAATAACTTGGAAACTTTGATAAAACTGTTTTAACTGAAACTACTTCTTAAAAAAGTGCCCCCTTGAAAAACTGCTTTAAATGAAACTACTTCTTAAAGAGTGCCCCCTTGAAAAACTGCTTTAACTGAAATTACTTCTAATTATTACCTTGGCGATCTAGTCTTGTGTTTCGCCGTTTAAAGTTTCCCCAACTTAAAACGTCTTGCCGTTGATCTCCTTCTCAAGCCACTCCTCGACTGGCCGAGGCCTCTTCTTGCTGGTTGACTCTAACGGTAGACTTTTGCCCTTCTATCTCCGTATGAGAATCGTATTTCCTTGATCAAGAAACCTCTCACCTGCAAAGACAAAGGGGCAAACCAAAACGGTGGCGAGCGGCGACTTGAGAGTCGCTACGGACCTGTTCAAAGGCTCGAACCACAACGGTGGCGAGATGCGATCTAGGGTGCCCATGTCCAAATTGTCTTTGAGCCAAGGGTCAGTGCACATGAGTCGCAATGTACCTGTTAGAGGAGTTGTTCTGATGGCTTGACTTTTCACCGACAGGCTTTGTCGTCCAACACTTCTATGACCCTACACGGTGTAAAAGTTTGATGTTGTACTGCCCTTTACCGTCGAGCTACGGTAGGACATAATAATTTGTCATTCTCGACACACGAGTTCTGCAAAATTTGTCAAAGTTGATCTTTTTTGCATGTTGTAGATCGTGAACTAGTACACCAGGTAAGTTCCCAGGAAAGAGAGGTGGGTCACCAACGGACATGCTTAAATACCAAGTCTTTCCTCGCCAGAACTTTCCTAAACATGTACTTTTTCACTACTATGCTCTATGACCAGCAACAAGAATAACTTCTCTACTGTGAGAGATCATGATCATGATAACAATATCACAACAAATTTGAATGATAATTAATTGTTCACGTCATCTTCAGAATAACATGATAAAAATAATAATCATTTATCTTTGGGAATAACATTACAACAGATAAAATATTTATTTATCTTTTATCTCCAGAATAATATCACAATATCTTCATAATAATATCACAACAGATAAAATATCTTTTTATCTTTTATCTCCAAAATAATATTCAACAAATAAAATATCTTTTTATCTCTTATCTCCAGCATAATATCACAACAGATAAAATATCCTTTTATCTCTTATCTCCAAAATAATATTCAACAAATAAAATATTTTTTTATCTCTTATCTCCAGCATAATATCACAACAGATAAAATATCCTTTTATCTCTTATCTCCAAAATAATATTCAACAAATAAAATATTTATTTATCTTTTATCTCCAAAATAATATCTCAACAGATAAAATATTTCCTTATCTTTTATCTCTAGAATAATATATTTCTTTATCTTTTATCTCTAGAATAATATATTTCTTTATCATTTATCTCTAGAATAATATATTTCTTTATCTTTTATCTCTAGAATAATATATTTCTTTATCTTTTATCTCTAGAATAATATATTTCTTTATCTTTTATCTCTAGAATAATATCACAACAGATAAAATATTTCTTTATCTTTTATCTCCAAAATAATATCTCAACAGATAAAATATCTCTTTATCTTCTAAAATAATATATTTCTTTATCTTTTATTTCTAGAATAATATCTCAACAGGTAAAATATCTCTTTATCTTTGTTACCTTTTCTGGGCTGACCAACATCTGAGTTGAGCTCACGACTCACCTCTTGTGCCCAATCACCGATGACCTCCCCCGAACCCTTGGGTCGAGCTGACGGGCTCTCCTGCATGGTACTCATGCCCCTATCTTACCTGGCACTAGGTAACCATTTACTCGCGGGGCGCCTATACTCGAGTGGCAGTACTGACACCAAGCTAGGTTGACTTACCTGTGCTGTGCTTAAACAAATCAACAAACAGATCAATTCCACAAAGCGCCTATGCTCGTACTTATACCGAGCTAGGTCAACTTACCATGTGCCAATTCAGATAAATCAACAAAGTTAAATGCATCATCTTCCAAGAACAGATTTATCACATATTGTTCAAAGAGAAAGCATTAAGCACGAATGTCTTAGCTGAAATACAACTTGAGGTTTGCCACATTCCACGCTCAAGGAATGGCCTTAACTGGTCAGCCTTGACTTCTTCATTCACTGATTGGAGGGCTTCTCCACGATTTGTTGTATGGTCATCTCTTCGCTCCTAGTGCGTGCGGGTCTCATGTTCGTGGTTTCTAGAAGCCCCCCTTGACTATCTGTGATTTGAGGGCTGGAATTAGGCTGGAAACTGCAACTAGAACTGAAAAACTTGTGTGGTGGGACTGATGTTTTATATCGAGCCCTACGGTGGGCGCCAAATGTTCCGGCCGGTTGACCTGGGTCGTCTTTACGAGTGGCTTGTACTCACGAGCTAGAGCACCTTCGTTCTCTCTTGTATTTGAGTACCTGAAAAAGAAGAACAAAGGGGCGCCCTCACGGCCGTTTGCACTCCGACGCTCAAGTCAGCTAGCGAGAAACACCAAAGTGACTGAAAATTGTATGATTATCTCAATAACTGGAACTGTGTGGCTAAACTGTGTTGCCCTAATTGCCTTGTGCTCACAACTGGGTGTGCCGTCAGGAACAACTAGGGTTTAGTGCTCTGTATAACTATGAAAGCGTCTATCTGAGAACTAGGTGAAAACCCGTGTAACTGTGAAAGCGTACCTCACTAGGGTCCTTCGTGCCCTTTATATAGGTGAAAACTAGGGTTTACCTTTGTGTTGCTGCTATTATCTAGGGTTCCTTGGAGAAGGTCCTTGCGCCGCTATCCTTAGGATCTTAGCGTATCTGGCCCATGGACTTCCCTTATCTGAAGTGCAATGAATAACCTTGCGGCCACTTGGGCTCTAACTTAGGCACTGTATTTCTCGCGCCATCATACTATTTGGGTGCCCTAATTAATCACGTGTCATGCGTGCAGCCTTCCTTGGAGATCTTTAATGAGCACGTGGACATTGTCATGTGCCCCTTTGACTTGATCGTTTATTCTGTGCGGAGGGACCCATAGCGCCACCACCCAACTTAGGGTTATTCCATCGTGTGAGCCCTCTTCTCTGCGAAATGCTTCCGTCACGCATGTTGACTCTTCGGGCGATGTCTTACTTGGGCGACGTCTTGCTTAGGCGATGTCCTTCTCTTGGGCGATGACTCATCTTGGCGGTGACACATCTCAGCGATAACCGATTATGTATACTGCAGAACGCCGCTTCTACATACAGCGACTATGTTGACTTCTTGACCACCTACCTTTCTCTTGTCCACGTCATCACACCTGATGACCTGGTCGGTACAAGAGTTGATTAAACTCTAGCGCTTTTAAAAGGAAAACTTTTGTCCCCAATGATAAAAGAGGTTCAAAGACATTACCTTAGGTACAATTCTTGTTTTCAAACTAAACCTAAGGCAATGTCTCAAGAACTCTATACTCCTTCACCTTTTGCAAATGATCCTTGGGAAGACACAAATTTCATATTAGAGCTTCCTAGGACAACAAAAGGTTTTGATTTCATTTTCATGGATATGGATAAACTCTTCTCTAGAGAAGTGATGCATCCTCATGGTTTATCTTCAAGCCTAGTGTTGGATAGAGCTCCAAATTTCGCAAACCATGATTTGAGGATTCTCTTGGGAAAACTTGCAACTAAGTTGTACACTTTAAATTCTTATCATCCTCAAAAGCATGGTCAAAATACATTTGAAAATCTAGCTCTTTCTACTATGCCTAGAATAATCATAAAGGACAAACACAACTCTAGAGATGAGCATACATACCATAGTGTAGTTCACAAAACTACCAACATTTTCCCATTTGAAGTTGTATATGGACTTAATCCTCTTTCTCCTTTAGATTTATTACCCTTTCCTAATCCACATACCTTTGTGCATAAGGAAGGAGTTACAAAAGATGATTTTGTTAAGAAAATGCATGAGAGGATTCAAGAACAAATACAACAACAAATAGAGAAATATTATGAGAAGTTGCCAAAAACAATAGAAAAACAAAAGGAATGGCAACTTCCTAAAATTAATGTTTACACAAGTGCTCAAACTAACACATTTGATTTGTTTGATGACTCACAGAGATGGACATTTGATCCTGGAGGATGAGCCTAGTTTTCAAAATAGGAATAAGGTTGTTGTTCGAGATCAAACCTGTAGATCTGAGGACAGATCCTCTCAAGAAGGAGGGGATGATGGAAACCATCCAGCCACATACATCCACATAATGATGATGAAGAAGAAGCATTGGATTTGAGGACAAATCCTTTTCAAGAGGGAGGGGGTGATGGAAGAGGCACAAGCCCATGATAGAAAAAGCCCAAGCCCAAGCCCAAATACAAGTTCAAGCTTCAACTCAAGCCCAACAAATAGAAGATATGGGCAAACTAAGCATCATTGGATGTCTTTCTTTTGTAATTAATTTTGAGTATTTTTAGTAGAACATAAAGGGAGGTGTAGATATAAATATAAGAGGTGCAAATGTATAAAGCTAAGTCACACCTTCCATGTGACACAAAAGAAGGTGTAGGTATAGATTTAGGAGGTGCCAAAAATAGAAACCAAGTCACACTTCCCTTGTGACTAGGAATTGGCTCCAAATTCAAATGCTTCTCATTTGAATTTCCCTCCACTTTCTTTTTAATTTCCAGCCCCCTAAACACTATAAATAAGAGGGCTTGGCTCATGTATTTTCAAGATTAATTGAATAGTGAAATGCTGCCAAAATTGTGCCATTCTCACTCATTGCCTAAACTCTCTTAGGAATAGGCTTTTAATCTTCAAACCTTTCACCACCTTCAAAGGGGCTGGCTGAACCTCCCCATTTCCACACTCTTCATACACCTTCAAGGTCACCATAGCTCCTAGGAGGATCTTGCACATCTCAATCCATAGCTTCCGCACCATTTTTCACAACATCCAAGAAGAGCTCCATGAATTTGCCATCAAGAAAGGTGGCTCCAAGGCCATGGTTTAGTACCAGTAGGGAGTAACCTGACTCGTGAAGTACCTACACCACCTTTGGGAGATCCCCGGGATAGATACGACCCATGAGAGGGCCACGCCCAGGGGCGAACCATGTGCGTAGTACGAGAGGAGGGTAGGTACACTCCCAAGGCGAGTGACTAGAGGCTGGGGCGCATGAGTTGGCACCCAGAAAGTCACCCCTTGCGCCGGATGCACTTCAAGGAAGGAGGACTTATGCGATGGAATATCCCTAAGCTGGGTTACGGTGTTGTAAGGCCTTCCACGTTGAATAGCGATCAAGTCAGAAGAACACATGGCCGTAAGTACTGAAACATCAAGGTGTATAAGTTTCCCTGAAAGTTTGCTAAGGTACGTTTTTATTAAGTTTACGTTTTGAACGCTTTAAAGCACTTTAAACGCTTTAAATGCTTTGAACGATTTAAACGCGTTGAACGTTTTTTAAATGCTTTAAATGCGCTTTAAGACGCTTTAAATGCTTTAGACGTTTAAAAGGGGCTTTGGACGTTTGATCAAGGATCAGTTTTTCCACACACACTCTAGTTGCTTGCTCGCAGACCCACTGTACGCATAGGCAATTAGAGAGAAATTAGTTGTTTGCTCGCTTGCTAACTTGATCCTTGGAGTGCAAACGGCCGTGAGGGCACCCCTTTGTTCACTTCTTTTCAGGTGCTCACTGCGGAGGAAGGCGAAGATCTGAGTTGAAGACGAAGATGCCCTAGCTCGCGAGTAGAAGCCACGCACGAAGACGTTCCCGGTCAACCGGCGGGAACATACCATCAATGTTATTGGTGGGAATAAGACTGATGGTACCATCAGTGTTATTGGTGGGAATAATACTGATGGTAGCATCAGTGTTATTTGTGGGAATAATACTGATGGTAGCATCAGTGTTATTTGTGGGAATAATACTGATGGTACCATCAGTGTTATTGGTGGCAATAATACTGATGGTACCATCAGTGTTAATGGTGGGAGTAATACTGATGGTAGCATCAGTGTTATTGGTGGGAATTAGACTGATGGTACCATCAGTGTTATTGGTGGAAATAATATTGAAGGTACCATCAGTGTTATTGGTGGCAATAATACTGATGGTACCATTAGTGTTATTGATAAGAATAATACTGATGGTAACATCAATGTTATTTGTGGGAATAATACTAATGGTACCATCAGTGTTATTGGTGGGAATAATACTGATGGTACCATCAGTGTTATTGGTGGCAATAAAACTGATGGTACCATCAGTGTTATTGGTGGCAATAAAACTGATGGTACCATCAGTGTTATTGGTGGCAATATTACTCATGGTACCATCAGTGTTCTTGGTGGCAATAATACTGATGGTACCATGAGTGTTATTAGTGGCAATAATACTGATGGTACCATCAGTGTTATTGGTTGCAATAATACTTGATGAGAATCAAATAAAGGAGGCTTTTATTAATGGAGGAAGAGGACATCCACCCTCACATTTGAAGTTCTTCCTTCTAGTCTTCTCAAAATTAAAAGAAGACATAAAATAAAGATGAGGCCCAAGCCCAAGCCCAAGAAGGCCAAAGCCCAAGCCCAAGCCCAAGTCCATCCCATGAGGGGCAATGCCAAGCTTTGAAATTATCTTGTATAGTTTTAGGAGGTGTGGTTATTAAATAAAGGAGTGTGAAAATGTAAAATAAAGTCACATTACCCATGTGACTTAGGAGAGTGGTGTAGGTGTAGTTTTTGAGAGGTGTCATAGTAGAAAAAGGTCACACCTCCCATGTGACTTGTTTTTGGTGGGAATTTCAAATGAGTTTATTTGAAATTTCCCACCTATTTTTCAGCACCTTAGGCTATAAATAGAGGTGCTCTCCTTGTAAAATTCAGATTGGAATTAATCTAAGAAAACTCTACTCAAATTTTGAGTGAACTTTGGAGAGCTTTTGGAGCCTTCTTCTCTAGTCATATCTTGATGGATCATTGGAGTCCTCAAGTGGCGGCATCACTCTCATCTAGGAGCATTCCACACTTCTAGTGGCGAGATCATCCAACATTCTTCCATCTTCATGAGCACTCTCTTCTCCTTCCTTCCTTCTCTTTCAATTGTTCATGTTGTCTTGTGTTCTTGAGTTGTTTGGTTCGGCTTTTCTATTTTTTTCCAGCACCTATGTTCTGTTCCTGTCTTTTAATTACACTTTTGTTCGGTTCATATGTTTCCTAATTCAATTCTGTTCGGTCCTTTCAATTTTACCTCTCTTTGTTGATTGAATTTGACAATATGTGGAGCATCCAAATGAGTTTGGGATTTGGTACTAGTTTTTGGTGAGTTTTTATCTTAGAACAATGATCCAACTCTAAGAAAAGTGCCTCTATAATGTCCAGCTCAAGGTGATTCCTAAGAATGTCAAGAATCATTCTCTATATGGCTAGTGGAATCACATCAATACTGATGGTACCATCAGTGTTATTGGTGGAAATAATACTGATGGAACCATCAATGTTAATGGTGGGAATAATACTAATGGTAATATCAGTGTTTGTGGGAATAATAGTGATGGTACCATCAGTGTTATTGGTGGGAATAATACTGATGGAACAATAATTTTTAATGGTGGGAATAATACTGATGGTACCATGAGTGTTATTGGTGGCAATAATACTTGTTCCGTCCGGTTGACCGGGACGTCTTCGTGCGCGACCTCAACCGTCAGCTAGGGACTCCTTCCCACTAGTAACCTTTGGATTCCTGCAAAAAAGAGGACAAAGAGGCGCCCTAGTGGCCGTTTGCACTCCGACGCTCAAGTCAGCCAGCCAGAAACACCAAAATTGTTCACCTCCGTCTCTGAGCACCGCGTATGGCACTCTGAAGGTGGTAAAAAGAACTGCGTATTGTGTGTGTGTTTTTCTCCCTCAGGCAAAGATCTTTTCCCAGTCCCTTGTTCGTAACCTCAAAGCACGAGCAAGCAACTAGAGAGTTCTAGTAAATTTGCCAAAAGTTCGAACCCTGTTTCCAACATTCTCAGCGCTATTTAAACTACCCAAGCATTTAAAGCGCCTTAAAGCGCCTTTAATTACAAATGTAACGCACTCAATCAGCGTATCTAATTAGAAAACGTAGCGCATTTAAGACGTTGAAACGCTTGGGAGCCATTATAGTACCTGAACGCTCGAAACGGAAACTGTATTGAATGACTTTAATTACCTGGCACCTGACTAAAGGGTGTTTCTATTCTGACATGGCTGTCGTACACGTGGAGGGCCTCACGACGCCGTGACCCCATCTGGGGGCGTTTTTGCCCATCTGGGGACGTTTCTACGTGAGTCCCCCTGCTTGGGAGTGCTACTGCGCTAGGGGTGACTTTTTGGGTGCCAACTCACGCCCCCAATCATCTAGTCACTTACTTTGAGAGCGTATCTGCCTTCCTCTCGTACCCTGCACCCGGCTACCCTGGGCGTGACCTTCCTCTTGAGTCGTATCAGTCCCAAAGGCGTCTCTGGGGCGGCAGGGGTACTTCACGAGTCAGGCTGCCCTACACTGGTGCTATCACTATGGCCTTGAAGCCACCTTTTCCTTCTCTTTATCGCTGCCCCGGGCTATCGAGACCTGAGGCCTTTCCACGACGTTGCTCCCTCCATGGTCTTTCCTACCCATGGGTATCGGGGAACCACACTGTGATTGCCTTGCTTTAGCACTGTTTGATCTGGCGACGCCCTGGCTGGGCGACGCCTTCCCCTAGGCGACGCCTTGTCTTGGCGACGCCCTGGTTGACGATGCTGGCACTTAGCGTCTCTTCACCTAGGCAACGCCTTGCGTTGACTTTGACCCCTGATGTTGACTTTGACCTTGATTTAGTCAACGCCTGGGTACGGGACGGTACACAAGCCCCCCAGTCTTAAGCCGAAGACTTGTCTTCAGCATAAAGACTAAGGCCTCGCCCACGCCGTCCACGTGCCACCCTGATGACGTGTCGCTCCCTGCGGACTCAACAATTCTCGAATTATTGACGTGACACTCTCTGAACCATAGGAGCGCTCTTAATGACTGATTGGACATCCTCTGAAACGGGGAGAATAACACCTTTTGGGGCTACCTGATGGAAGAGACCCAAGCACAAGTGTGACATTTAATTGAATAAAACAGTACCACCAAAAGGATTTAGATTGTGACAACTAGAAAGAGAGTCAATTAAGTAAAGCAAACAAATAAAGGTACTCAATTAAAGGTTGGCACACAAAAGAATTCCTAAAGAAAAGCACTAGATTAGATGACCAAATAAAAAAACAGCACCACTGGAAAATGTTTTGGGCCAGAAAACGTGTTTGTTCCCCGATTTATGCTGAGCTGTATTTTTAGAATTTGGCTCTGAAATTTGTTATGAAAGATATTCAGGATCTTATCTAAAATCTGGCTTTGGAATCACTCAAAACGCATGCACCATTTTTTTTTAATAAATTTTGCAATTTTGGTGTTCGGTTAGGCCAACTGGAGCGCTTCAGATTTGCACTCTGATTTTAAAAGATTTATCATTTTTTTTCTGTTGCTTCTTTTGACCTAATTCTTCTTTGGTGCTTATGTGAATGGGAACTTGATTTGGTTAAGGTTTAGCCCTTTGCTAGGTGCTGGAAATTGGAGGATTAAAGGCCATCATTCTAAGGAGAAGACAAGGCCAAAGCCGAAAAAAGCATTCTTGAGAAAACACTACAAACACTTGGAAGATCAACAAGCAAAGACAACAAGGAAGTGCACTAACCAAAAGAGGATCAACAAAGGGAGTTCTCTTATTTCCTTTGCAACTTGGTTTATTGTTAATTACCTTGTTAATTACGTTTAGACGGTGAGTGTGTCTTCAAGGGCTCAAAGTGTCCAAGAAGCCTCACCTAGGGCCAAATAGTATAGCATTCTTGATTAGTAATTGTTACTTGTTTGTAATTGCCTTTTCTTTTGCTTAGTTAGTGACGCTTTGCATGGTTATTTTGTTAAGTTTGTGTTAAACCGACTAGCTTTGTTGATTAGTAGCTTGCATTGTTTTCTTTCATTGAAAATTTGATTTCTCAACTTAATTGTGTTCTAAGTGGTTTACTAAGAGAAAGTTTTGTGTGAAGACATTGAGGGATAGTTTTTGGCTAAGGCAAAGGCTTGGTATTTAAGTAGTCCTTTGTGACTCACCTCCCTTACCTGGAAAACTACCTTCTTTGACTTTCCTAAGTTTTCTCAAGGTAAAATACTTGTATACACAAAGCTTTAGCCATGTCTTCTTCTTCTCATTCTACAAAGTCTATTGGAAGTGAATTAAAATCTTTAAAAACTCTTTTGAAAGAAGTTTCACAAACTGTGCAATCAATTGCTTATAGACAATTGGAGAGTGAGACTAAACTTAATGTTTTGACTAAAGCAAAGGATGAGAAGTCTCACATTCTAAAAAAATTACCTTCTCATGCATATATCTCTAAAGATCATGATTCTTTTGGGGAGGGAAGCATTAGAGTAAATGATTATTATCAAGCACCCCCTAGAAGACATAGAAGATATAGAAAAGAACAAGAAAACCCAAGAGGGGTTAGGGTAGACCAACCCCATTTCCATGGAAAAGAAAATATAGAAGCATGCCTAGATTGGGAAATGAGGGTAGAAAAATTGTTTGCTTCCCATAAAGAAAGAAAGGAAAGAAAAACACAAAAGAAGAGAGGGGAAGTCGAAAGGGAAGCTAAAGAAAAAGAAGAAAAAGAAAAGCATGAGAAGACCCTTGAAGAACAAAAGGCGTGGGAGAAGAGTGTTCCTTCCCACAAGGTCATTCAACAAGACCAAAGATTTAAAAATACCTTTGAAAATATGTGTCTTGTTGAACAACCTCAAAGCCTTACCTTTTGTAAAGGAACACTTGCAAGCCTAAGTGAAAAAGAAGAGTCTTTAAAAGAAGCTTGCATAGATAAAAATGAAATAGATTATTTCTCATATGTGCTAGGATATCACCAAGTGAATGTCAAGTTTTTTATAAGCATCTACAAAAACAATTTTTTATGTGAAGTAGTGCCTAAAGAAACTTGTCATGTCTTATTGAGACAACCATTGCAAAGTGTACAAATCCTTATAAACAATGGTTGTCACAACGAGACTATCCTTACACATAAGAGAAAAAGTCTTCATGAAGGAGAACTCATGGGACAAATTAGAGTTGATAAAACTCTAGAGCTTTTAAAAGGAAAACTTTTGTCCCCCATGAGAAAAGAAGTTCAAAGACATTACCTTAGGTACAATTCTTGTTTTCAAACTACGCCCAAGGCAATGTCTCATAAACTATATACTCCTTCACCTTTTGCAAATGATCCTTGGGAAGATATAAATTTCATATTAAAACTCCCTAGGACAACAAAAGGTTGTGATTCAATCTTCATGGTTATGGATAAACTCTTCTCTAGAGAAGTGATACATCTTCATGGTTTATCTTCAAGCATAGTGTTGAATAGAGTTCCAAATTACGCAAACCATGATTTGAGGATTTCCTTTGGAAAACTTGCAACTAAATTGCACACTTTAAATTCTTATCATCCTCAAACGCATGGTCAAAATATATTTGAAAATCTAGCTCTTTCTACTATGCCTAGAATAATCATGAAGTGCACACACAACTCTAGAGGTGAGCAAACATACCATAAAGTAGTTCACAAAACTACTTATATTTCTACTTTTAAAGTTATGTGTGGGTTCAATCATCTTTCTCCTTTTAAGTTGTTACCATCTTCTATAGGATTTATGCCTAAAGAGAAAGTAACCACAAATGAACATTTTAAAATACATAAGATGATTAGAGACCACACACAACCATTAAAAGAGAAACTTTGTCCAAGGTTGCCAAAACCAAAAGAAAAACAAAAATGGCAACCTAGTAAAATTAATTTGCAAACTAACACCTATGCCTTATTTGATTATTTCTATAGGTGGACGTTTGATCCAGGAGGACAAGCTTTGGCGAAGCAAAAGGTTGCTATCCGAGATCAAGTCTGTAGATCTGAGGATAGATCTTCTCAAGAAGGAGGAGATGATGGACACCGTCCAGCCACATCCATTCCCCTAGCCATGAAGAAGAAGAAGCAATGGATTTGAGGACAAATCCTTTTCAAGAGGGAGGGGATGATGGAAGAGGCCCAAGCACAAGCCCACATGCAAGCCCACCAAAGGGTAGATTTGGGCCAACCATAGAGTTATGGCCAAGAGGATCCAAGAAGACGTTCTTTTACATGTTCAAATGCCATAAACTCTAGTGTAGAGTAGACTTTAATTTCTTGTCAAAATTAGCATAGGAACTTTATTTGTAATTTTCTTAGAATTAATTTTGGCACCTAAAACACCAACCTAGGTAAACTTAGAGTTTCTAAAAAAACCTCTAAATTTACCAAGGCCGATCTAGAAAGCCCATAGAGGGGGTGAGCATAAAAACTAGACACACCCCTCCCCATGTGCTCATTTGTGCACCCATGTGCCATGTGCACCCATGTGCTTCACATTTACATTTCATTTGGCTAGCATTAGGGTTGCATTATGGTCCTCCTTAGCCTATAAAAGGAGGAGCCTACACCTTGTATTTTCAAGTTTATTGTGAGTAAAGTTATGCTGCCAATTTGTGCTCAACTTTGCTTCTCCCTAGAATCCTAGGCTCTAAACTTCAATTCCTTCATCTTTTCCCTTGAGCTGGCCGAACCACTCAATACCCACACTTATCATGCACCTACAAGATCAACACCACTCTTAGGAGGATCTTGCTCACTCTCATTCATTGCTTCCACCCCATACTCTACATTGATTCAAGAAGAACTTCATGAAAATGCCATCACTACCCTTGATCGCGCGCCACGTAGCCCATCGCACGGCTAGCCTCTGGAGACCCTTGCGTTTCCCTTGGGCGATTGATCTTTTGACACGTGGCACGATCTCACGGCTCTTAGTTAGCGCCTCTTGGGTTGCAAAATGTAACGTTTAAGTTACCCCCAAACCCCGTGCTCACCCCACTGTTACATTCATTCCCTCTGCGTCTTTGCACTATTCGTCGTCTTCAAACCCCTTTTCTCTGCAATTGCTGTTCTCTCCTTCCTGTGCCCTTCTTCCGCCTTCACTTTGACAGCAAAGGTATGGTTTCGAATCCTCACGACTCTTCCCTCCCGTCGCATTGTATGATTTATTGAACTGCCTGGACTGTTGACATTCATGTATTACTACGTTCTTCCGCTTCTCCTTCCTTCTCTGTTCCGTACTCCTTCTTTCTGGGTTTTCTCGTGTGGGTGATGTTTCCTGGGGTTCAGTCCCCTTCCTGTCATGGCTACACTTGCTAAAACCTTTTTCCTCTCTTCTTTCTCCAGCTATTTATTTACACCATGACGCGCACGAACGCGGAGCCTGATTCCTCCCCCAAGACCCCCAAGTCCAACTACAAAGCCTATTACCCATGGGCCCCCGACGAGCTTTTGAACGAGTGTACCAGCCTGACTACCTTCCAGGACCTGGAAGCTCACCGTGGGGATCCCCATTTGCATAACTTTAACGCTTTCTGCCGCACTCATGACGCCCACATATCCGTCCGTCCCGGCAGGCCTGGAGAACCTGTTTGTTTGGACGACAGACCTAGAAAGGGGAAACCCTTCTTCTTCATGTACCAGACCGTGTTCAAACGCGTAGGAGTGCGTCTCCCATTCACCCCTTTTGAACGGGAACTCCTCACCGAAATCAATACCGCCCCCGCCCAGCTCCATCCCAACAGCTGGGCATTCGTGAGGGGCTTTCAAATTCTTTGCGGACACCTGGGCATCCTCCCTTCCGTAGACGTTTTCCTGCATTTCTTTGAGGTGAAAAAGCAGGGGAAAAGCTTCTGGGTAAGCTTTTCCGGGATCGCGGGCAGGATCCTCCTCTCCCTCTTCCAAAACTCTTACAAGAACTGGAAAGGGAAGTTCTTTAGAGTGTGCAGCGCCAAGTACGACCCCACAGCCTTGGACGGCTTTCCCCTCTATTGGATGGAGCGCCCTAAGCTGCTTAGGGACAAAGCCCTGGAAGAGCTATCTCCTGCTGACAGGGAGGTAAGCAAGGCTTTGGCTGGGCTGGGGATCGTTTTCGATACCTTGAAGCTTGTTGCTAGCGAGTACAACGCTCACGCCCTGACAACATACTTTGGTAAGGAGACTCTTCCCTCGTCCCCTTTGCTGAACACCCTGCTACCGGATGTTTGTTCCCACTGCTTCCTCCCCTGTTTCTCATGGTGCCCTGTTACTTGCATCTCACGCTTCTATGCGCTTTGTAATTTTGTATAGTTGCTTTGGCCCTAATTTTTGCTGTTTGGTATGTTTTGATGTAGGATCGGTGATGGACGCCTCTAAAAGAATGATGCTAGCGAAAGCAATGAAGGAGGCTTGCGCCGCCAAGGCGGGCGCCTCCTCCGCCCCTGCTGCTGATCCAGTCCCCCCACCAACTCTGTCACCGCCACCTCCGATCACTGCCGAAGCTCCCCTAAGCTCATCTCCGTCATCTCCACATAGCCCCGAAGCACTTCAGGCTCCCCGCTCTCCTCCACCCATCGCCGCCGTTCCCCTAGCCGCAGCCTCATCTCCGGTTCCAACACCCCTTGATAAAGGGAAACGGGTCTTGGAAATTTTATCGGATGATGAGGACTCGGAAGGTGTGGCACCCTTCAAGAGGAGAAAATCTGCGTGGGTTCCTCTTCTGCTAGAGGCGTCGCCCCAGGGAGGGAATCCCTTCATGGATGACCCTCCAAGCGCGACCTCACTTCCACCCACAACAGTCCAAGAGGAAGGGGGCAAAGGTGCCGAGTCTGCCCCGCCCCCGCCACCGGTAGAAGTCTCCGCTTCCCCCGCTCCCGTCGTTGCCGCTGCCGCCCCCGATCTCATCGCCATCCCTCCTCCAATCATGCATCTGATGAGGGGCTTCAGGGGCGGGACTATGCCAGAGGGCACCGACAGGAAGGAAGGCATGCCTTTCTACTTGGGGGCCTTCTTGGCGGTGGCCCTTGAATGGCGCGCCCAGGTCAGGAACGCTGTCCTGCAAACTCAAACTCTCCAGGCCTTGGAAACAAAGGTAACTGCTCTGGAGGAGGAGAAGAAAACCCTGGGATGTCAGAATGAAACCTACCAAACCTCCCTGAAGCAGGCGCAAGAGTCCAAAGCAGAAGCTGAGAGACAACTGGCAGAGGCATTGGAGCTCCAGACTGACTTTTATACTCGGGAAGTCGCCCTCCAAGTTCAGTTAACGGGCCTTCAAGAATTGGTCCAAGCTGATGCAGAAGTTCAAAAGGACTTGAAGGACCGTTGCTGTGAGCAGGCTGACAAGATGGAGCGGATGGAGGGGGAAATGGCCACCCGGGCCAAGGCTATGGGCCTCCTCCAGGCTGACTATGACAAACTACAGGTCGAGGTCAGTCGCTTCGCGTGGAAAAGGAGGCTTTGGAGAAGCAGGTAGCCTCTGGGGACGTCGCCATTGAGGAGCTAGAGAAGGACAAAAAGGCCCTCATCCAGGAGATGGCGGGTACTTTCGAGGAGGGGTTCCAAGAAGCTTTGGCTCAAGTAGTCTGCACGAATCTGGGGATTGACATTTCCAGCTGCGATTCCATTCACCACATTGTTGATGGAAAGGTCGTGCCCTTGGAGTTAGACGATTGAGCCGCCACCCTCGATCATCAGCCCATTCCTTTATACTTGTTTTAACCTTCTCTGACAAATTTGTAATTCTTTGAATCATATGCACTCTTGATACAACTCTGGAATTTTGTTATGATTACTTTCGTGTCCTCGCGACATAGACATCTGCCTGTGTGATTTTATTCTCATCCTTTGCTTTCTTGTGCCTTGATTGTTTGGCTTGCACTATACACGCTTCTTTCACTTCGTCGGGCGGCCTTGTAGGCCTGGGAAAGGTCACGCGTCGATGCCCACGCCCACGGAGAGGCTCACCTAATGGAGCTGTATCGTCCACGGGGTGCGTCTAACACCCAAACGGTCCTTCCCTTGACCCCTAACGCCCGACGCCCACGCCTAAGGAGAGGCCTGCTACAGCAGCGCCGTATCGTCCTCGGGTGTCTGAAACGCCGGGTGTTTTGAGAGGGGGTCGTTCCCTCCATGGTCTTTCCTTCCCATAGGTATCGGGGAACGCCCTGCCAGTGATTCGCTGGCGTTTTGGCGGTCTCGCCTCCCTCCACAGTCTTTCCTACCTGTGGGTCTCGGGGATGCGACGCCAGTAACTAACTTTGCCTTCTTCGATTTCGTCTCCCTCCACAGTCTTTCCTACCTGTGAGTATCGGGGAGGCGAGGCTGCCGATATTCCGGTTGGCGATGCCCGCGACGTCTCACGCTGGCGTCGTCCTTTATGCTTTTCCAGGCGACGCCTCGGGCGTCTCATGCTAGCGTCACCTTGGGCGTCGCCCTTTCCTTGGTATTGGCTTTGGTCGACGCCTGGGACAGCGAAGAGCTCAAGGTTTGCCCGTACCATTCACGTGGCGCTCCTTGTGTGGCTGATGGGACGTTCAGTCATTCGACTTGATCCACGTGGCGCTTCTTGTCTGGCCGATGGGACATTCAGTCATTCGACTGAGTTCTGACTCCTTCTGTGCCCCTGATCCACTTTCGACGGCGCGTCGTACCACTGGATATTATGTTGATAAGACGTTTTCTGAGTTTAACCAGCGGTGCCAGGGCCACCCTTCCATCTGCTGCCACGTGGCTCGATCGTGCGGTGCATCCATTCGCGTCGTTTGGCGCTCTAACCGCTTTATTTAATTCTTCAAACTCTGAAACTGCTCTCATCATTTCTGCATTCTTCATCACCTACTTACGCTCTCTCTTCTTGCACCCTTTCTTCTTGCACCCTTTCTTTTCTCACGAAGGGTTCTTCCAACGTTCGCTCCCATCGCTCGACTCTTGCATTTCCGGCGGGCCATACGCCTTTGACGATCCCGGACCTTGTTAGAGAATGTCCTCTCATGCTGCCTCCCCCAGGGTCAGTCCTAGGGACCTGTACCCTTGGGCTTCGAGTGAACTTCTTGACGAATGTTCATGCTTACTCGCTACCAGGGCCATAAGGGAACACAAAGGGGATTCATGTTCCTATGATCACCGGGCCTTCGCGAGGAGGCATGACGACGACATTGCTGTGTTCCCTTGTACTCTAGGGGAGCCAGTATGCGGAGACGAACAGGCCAACAAAGGGGTCCCCTTCTTTTACTTTTACCAGGTGGTTTTCAAGACCATCGGAGTGCGCCTACCCTTCTCCTGGTTCGAGAAGGAACTGCTGACGGAGATCAATGTCGCTCCGGCCTAGTTATACCCCAACAGCTGGGACTTTGTCAAAGCCTTCGATATTCTCTTCGGGTTTCTAGGTTGTGCACCCTCGGTTGACCTCTTTCTTCACTTCTTTGAGGTGAAGAGACAGAGGCACAACCTCTGGGTAACTCTCAGTAACGTACCCGGGAGAGTTCTCCTCACACCCTTCCAAAACTCGTTCACCGGGTGGAAAGGCCAGTTCCTCAAGATCTTCTGCACTGACCTTGTTCCCGACGCTCTGGATGGGTTTCCGCTGTACTGGGTGAGAGAGGCGAGGGCCCTCAAAACCAAATCCTTCAAGAAGCTGGCTCCAAGTGATCAAATAGCTTGCCAGATTCTTGCTGAGGCGGGAGGTTTTGACTCTGCCACTTTGATCAGCCTGGAGTTCAACGCTGGGACTCTCGAAAAGTACATATGTAAGAGTCACTGCCCTAGAAACTTCGGCCTTTATTGCTTTCTAACCGTGCATATCTTGCTTCATGGTGTCTCTGACACATTTATCTCCTTTGGTGCAGGTTCGAAAATAAACCAAGAGAGGAGGACACGACTTACTCGAGCTCTGCGGGCTGGGATCAGGGCTTCGTCTTCCTCCAGTGCTGACTCCGACGGCCACTGAGAAGCGGCTCTTTTGTGATTTGCATGAGTTGTAATATTTGCCCCATTTGCGCTACTCCCATTGTATCGAACATTGCTTGTAACATCAACTTTTCTATATCATGCTTGATTTTTGCAACGTCACTTTACTCTGCATACGTTTCGCATATTGTGCGCCTTTCCTTCGTCATGTTCCTCAACGGCGCCTGCCTTCATCCAGGCGACGTCTTCTTTCTTGGCGACGCCTTCTTTCTTGGCGACGCCTTGACCTAGGCGACGCCTCCGCTCTTGGCGACGCCTTGACCTAGGCGACGCCTTCTCTCTTGGCGACGCCTTACATTACTTCAAACGGAGAAAGATAAAGGCTGAAAGCCAAAGCACTTCGTTTTCTCAAACTGGTTTTACCTTTTATTTGGGTGACCTCATTAAAAAACCCCCGAGAGGGAAAAAGAGCGTCCCCTTCAACTAAAGTGTTACATAATTGCTTACATAAGTCAACTGAAATAAAATTTTAAGTTGGCTGCATTCCAACTGCGTGGGATGGGACCCCCCTCCAAGGTCTCTAGGTTGTATGAACCGTTGCCCTTAGCCTCAGTAACTCTGAAGGGTCCGGTCCACTTAGGAGACAGCTTATTCTCCAACTCGTATGGGTGAGCCTTTCTCATAACCAGGTCGCCAATCTGAAACTGCCGCGACTTTACCTTAGAGCTGTATTGTCGCTCTACTCTTCTCTTCACTGCTTCCGCTTTGATTTTGGCTTCTTCTCTGGCCTCATCTAGTAGATCCAGGTTTACCCGCCTTTCTTCATTGGATTCCTCCACCACAAAGTTTTGAAAACGTGGTGAGCTCTCATGTATTTCTACCGGAATCATCGCGTCCGACCCGTACACCAAACTGAAAGGCGTCTCCATAGTAGAGGATTGGGGCGTGGTGTGATATGCCCATACGATCCTTGGTACCTCTTCCGCCCACGCCCCTTTGGCTTTCTCTAACCTTCTTTTTAACCCCCTCAGCAGAACTCAGTTTGCCGACTCCACTTGTCCGTTAGTCTGGGGGTGTTCAACCGATGCGAACACTTGTTTGATTCCTACCTCAGCGCACAGATTTCTCAGTTGTTGACTGGCAAACTGGGTCCCGTTATCGGATATCAGGCACCTAGGTACGCCAAAGCGGCACACAATGTTCTTCCACACAAAATGTTGTACCTTGTGCGCAGTGATCTGTGCTACAGGCTCTGCCTCTATCCACTTGGTGAAGTATTCGATGGCGACGATCAAATACTTCATCTGCCTGATTGCCAGTGGGAACGGGCCCAGGATGTCGATTCCCCATGTATGGAAAGGCCACGGGCTGTATATGGATCGCAATTCTTCTGGCGGCGCCTTGTGCCAGTCGGCGTGCTTTTGGCATTGCCTGCACCGCTGGGCGTGTCGTGCGCAGTCCTCTTTCACTGTTGGCCAGAAGAAACCTGCGCGTATTACCTTGGAGGCTAGGGATCTTCCCCCTACGTGGCTCCCGCAGATGCCTTCGTGTAGCTCCGCCATTATCCTGGTGCACTCGTCGCCACTGACGCATGTTAGGATAGGGTAAGTGAAACCGTGCCAGAACAGCACCCCATCCACCAAAGTATATCTTGCGGCATTTCTTTTGACCATTTTACCCTCTTCAGGCTCCACTGGGAGAGCCCCATCCGCCAGGTATCGCTTGTAGGGCGTCATCCAGGTGTCTCCCTTGGCCAAAACGCATACCTGCATCTGCTCTCCCTCGGGCACGTCCGCATACGTGCTGATGCGGGGCGCCCTCTGCGTATCTTGGGTCAAAGAGAAATGACTCCTCGGCCTTCCCCTTGTTGTATAAATCTGGAGGACATCCACCCTGTTGTCTTCGACGAATCTACGCGGAGCTTTAAGAGTCTCTTGGATCACCGTCCTCTGTCTACCCCCCTTGCCTGAGCTGGCCAGCTTTGCAAGGAGGTCAGCTCTGGCATTCTACTCCCTCGGGACATGTATCAGCTCAAGAGCGTTGAATGCTCCTTTTAACAACTGGACGTACTTCAGGTACGCCGCCATCTTCGGGTCCTTGGCCTGAAACTCACCCGACACCTGCCCCGTAATCAGCTGGGAGTCGCTTTTCACCAGGAGGTTTTGCGCGCCCATCTCCTTGGCCAGGAGCATTCCTGCTATCAGGGCTTCATATTCTGCCTGATTGTTACTTGCCTTCAAGGCGAAGCGCAAGGCCTGCTCAATCAGCACGCCGTTGGGTCCCTCCAAGACTATTCCCACACCACTCCCCTGTTGGTTGGAAGAGCCATCAACCGAGAGCAGCCACTGCGATCCCACTTCCACCTCTTGCTCACCTCCGGGCGAAAGTTCCGCTATAAAATCTGCGTATACCTGCCCTTTGATGGATCCTCTAGGCTCGTACCGGATATCGAATTCTGACAATTCCAACGCTCAGCGTACCATTCTCCCGGCCACATCAGGCTTCTGCAGCACCTTCTGTATAGGGAGGTTTGTCATCACCACCACCGTGAAGCTGTGGAAGTAATGACGGAGCCTCCTGGCAGAAAATACTACCGCTAGCGCTGCCTTCTCCAGCGCTTGGTATCTCGTCTCAGCTCCTTGTAATGCCTTGCTTACAAAATAGATGGGCTTCTGACTCTGGTCCTGCTCTTGGACTAACACAGAACTGATGGCCCGCTCCGTTACAGTAAAATATAACCGGAGGGGCACGCCCGTTACCGGTTTGCAGAGGACCGGCGGCGTCGCCAGGTACTCCTTTAGCTTAATGAAAGCCGCTTCGCATTCATCAGTCCATGCAAAGCGACTGTTCCTCTTGAGGCACTGGAAATATGGATGCCCCTTCTCTCCCCCGGCGGAAACAAACCTCGAGAGCGCCGTCATCCGCCCTGTCAGCTGTTGCACCTCTTTTACCGACGTCGGGCTTCGCATGGCGATAATCGCCGCGCATTTGTCGGGCTTCGCCTCTATCCCCTTCTCTGTGAGCATAAAACCCAAGAACTTACCGGCCTCTACCCCGAAAACACACTTCTCAGGGTTTAACTTGAGGCGGTACTTGGATATCGTGACGAACAATTCCTCCAGATCCGCCATGTGCTGCGCCCTATCCTGCGACGCCACCACCATGTCGTCTACATAGGCGTACACATTCCTCCCGAGCATGGGCGCCAGGACCTTGTCCATTAACCTCTGGTACGTGGCGCCCGCGTTTTTCAGCCCAAAAGGCATCACCTTATAGCAGTAACTGCAAGTCTCAGTCATGAATGCAGTTTTGTTCTCATCTCTTGGGTGCATCTTGATCTGGTTGTACCCCAAGAAGGCGTCCAAGAAACTCAGCACCTTGCTGCCGGACGCACTATCTACCAAAGCGTCGATGCTGGGCAGGGGGTACGAGTCCTTTGGGCACGCCTTATTCAGGTCCGTGAAGTCCACGCACATCCTCCATTTTCCGTTCGCCTTTTTCACCAAGACGACGTTGGCAAGCCCTGATGTGGCCAGCACTTAACAGCTTCTGCGTTTCGTCTTTCACCACCTGTTGTCGTTCCTCATTGAACTTTCTCCTTCTCTGGCGCACGGGGCGGACCGTGGCGTCCAAGCTGAGGCGGTGACACAGGAAATCGGGGTCGATGCCGGGCATATCCGAGGCGGACCATGCGAAGGCATCCAGGTGGCGTGAAATCACTTCTGCCACCCCTTCCTATTGTTCTCGGCTCAGCAAACTTCCTAGCTTGAATGTCTTGCCGCCAATCTCCCTTTCTACGGCGTTAGCCGCGGGCTGTTCCCTGCTATCATCCTCGACGGGCGCCGCCTCTTCCGCGGGCGCCGCGTCGTCAGGGCCTTCCTCCATAGGTGCATCTGCTTCGGGCATCGCCCTCGCCGGTATGGCCTCATTGGGCGTCGACCCAGCGGGCGTCGCCTCAATCATCGTCGTGTCCGCGCTCGGTGGACGTTCATATACCACGAACACGCCTCTCTTCGTTTTCAGGCTGTTCTCATAGCATTTCCTCGCCTCCTCCTGGTCTGACTTAATGACTATCACCTTGCCACTGAGGTCCGGCAGCTTCATCTTCATGTGGCGTGTGGAGGACACCGCGTTCAAACGGTTTAACGCCGGCCTGCCCAGCAAAATATTGTAGGCGGAGTTGGCATTCACGACCAGGTACCGGATGCTTTCGGTACGGGAGGCCTCTCCGTCCGCGAACGTAGTCCTCAACTCCAGGTAACCCCGGACTTCCACCTGGTTTTCCCCGAACCCATACAGGCACCCCGTGTAGGGACTCAGCAGGTCGGGGGACAACCGTAACTTATTGAAGGTTGACAAGAGCATGACGTCTGCCGAACTTCCTTGGTCGACAAGCACTCTGTGCACCTTCCTTCCGGCTGTGACGACTGAGATGACAACGGGGTCGTTGTCGTGGGGTACCACATCTCGGAGGTCTCCTCTCGTGAACACGAGATCCGACTCCCATGGCTCCCCCGAGAGTCTCTCTTCGATTGAATTGACCCCCCTCGTGTATTTCTTCCGCTGGGAGGCGGTGGGTCCCCCGCCGGAAAAACCTCCAGCAATGGTGTGGACCTCGCCAAGCACAGGCATCTCGTGTGCTGGTTCTTCCGCCGGCGGCGGCAAGGTGGCGGTCGTTGCGGGCTCTGCGACAAAAACCCAGTTCTCACCAGCTCATCTAGCTGGTAACCCAACGACAGGCAATTATCAATGTGGTGCCCGAAAGCCTCGTGGAACTCGCACCAAGAGTCTTTGCGAGGGCCTAACACCTTGTCAGTCTTCGCCGGTCGCCTCAGCCTCTTGGCTATATTAGGCACGGCGATCAGGTCCTTCAGCTCTACCACAAAATTGTACCTCGCTGGTCTCGCTCTTTCTCTGGCCGGGCGTTCGCCTCCTGCTGGACCCCGGGGCTGGGGCTTTCTGGCCTCATAGGGGCGTGTCGCCTCTGATTTCTTTCTTCCCGTCGTGGTCTCATTGACCCTGACGGGTTGAGCTCGCGCCGGTCCCCTCGGGCGTGAGGGTACGACGCTGGTGCGCTTCACACACACCTCCCCTTCAGAAGCAATATGTTCTACTGCCCTACGCCGTAGTTCAGCGAAAGTCCTAGGGCGGTTGCGAATGATGGATTCTCCAAAAGGACCGGGGCATACGCCCTTCACGAACGCGTACACAATCATAGGCTCCTCTGTCCTACCAACCTTTACGACCTGGGCCCCGAAGCGATTGATATACTCCTTCAGGGTCTCCCCTTGATACTGCTTCACATCAAACAGATCGTAAAAGACCGGCGGCGGGGCCTTGTTTGCTAAGTATTGTTCCCTGAACAATCGTGACAATTGGCGGAAAGATGTGATATGACCATCCGGAAGGCTGATGAACCAGTCCATAGCCATCCCGGTCAGGGTGCTCATAAAGAGCTTGCACTTGGCAGCGTCAGAACCGCCTACCAGGACCATCTGTGTGTGAAATGCAGCAAGGTGCGTCTCCGGGTCCTCCATCCCGGTGAAGATCACCTTGGGCCCCGCGAACGTGTTTGGGATCACGACATCTAGGATCTCCTGCGAGAAGGGAGTGGAAAATTCCCTTGGGGGGGAATGGTTCTCCATCTCGTCATGTCCATGCCGCCTTCGATCATTTCTCAGGCCCTGGCGCAACTCCTCATTTACGCGGTGGAGCTCTTCATTCCGCTCATGCGAGGCATCGAGATCTGCCTGCATGCGTTCCTGTTCCAGTTTCGACTCCGCCATGTCCTGCTACAGCCCCCTCATTATCTCCAGGACCTGTTGCATGGATAGTTCTGCTGGGGCTGCGCGTGCTGTACTTCGTCTGGTGGGGGCCATTGTCACTCCAACCTCCTCCAACGTTACTGCGACTTAGTAGATTTCCTCGAACTTGTGATGGGACTGATGTTTTATATCGGCCCCACGGTGGGCGCCAAATGTTCCGCCCGGTTGACCGGGACATCTTCGTGCGCGACCTCAACCGTCAGCTAGGGACTCCTTCCCACTAGTTACCAGTGGATTCCCGCAAAAAAGAGGACAAAGAGGCGCCCTAGCGACCGTTTGCACTCCGACGCTCAAGTCAGCCAGCCAGAAACACCAAAACTGTTCACCTCCGTCTCTGAGCATCGCGTATGGCACTCTGAAGGTGGTAAAAAGAACTGTGTATTGTGTGTGTGAGCATCGCGTAGTCAATAGATCTCTTGGAACTATGCTTAGGGCTATCATGAAGGGCAGCCACAAATCTTGGGATGAGTATCTTCCCCACATTGAATTTGCTTACAATCGAGTGGTTCACAAGACTACTAATGCTTCTCCTTTTGAAGTAGTATATGGTTTTAATCCTCTCACACCCATAGATTTGGTACCTCTTCCTAATCCACAAGATTTTGTGCATAAGGAAGGAGTAATCAAAGCTGACTTTGTAAAGAAAATGCATGAGAAGATTAAACTCCAAATACAACACCAAAATGAGAAGTACACAAAATACAACAATAAAGGGAAGAGAGAAATAATTTTTGAGGAAGGAGACTTAGTGATGGAAGAGGCCCAAGCACAAGCCCACATACAAGCCCACCAAAGGGTAGATTTGGGCCAACCATAGAGTTATGGCCAAGAGGATCCAAGAAGACATTCTTTTACATGTTCAAATGCCATAAACTCTAGTGTAGAGTAGACTTTAATTTCTTGTCAAAATTAGCATAGGAACTTTATTTGTAATTTTTTTAGAATTAATTTTGGCACCTAAAACACCAACCTAGGTAAACTTAGAGTTTCTAAAAAAACCTCTAAATTTACCAAGGCCGGTCTAGAAAGCCCATGGAGGGGGTGAGCATAAAAACTAGACACACCCCTCCCCATGTGCTCATTTGTGCACCCATGTGCCATGTGCACCCATGTGCTTCACATTTACATTTCATTTGGCTAGCATTAGGGTTGCATTATGGTCCTCCTTAGCCTATAAAAGGAGGAGCCTACACCTTGTATTTTCAAGTTTATTGTGAGTAAAGTTATGCTGCCCATTTGTGCTCAACTTTGCTTCTCCCTAGAATCCTAGGCTCTAAACTTCAATTCCTTCATCTTTTCCCTTGGGCTGGCCGAACCACCCAATACCCACACTTATCATGCACCTACAAGATCAACACCACTCTTAGGAGGATCTTGCTCACTCTCATTCATTGCTTCCGCCCCATACTCTACATTGATTCAAGAAGAACTTCATGAAAATGCCATCATTTGGTATCATGAGCTTTGGTTCTTCAAGATGAGTAGCTCCTTGTCTTTTAAATTTTAGTTCTTCTTTATTTCATATTGTCATTTACTTTCCTTACTTGTCTTGCTGTTTTTTTTACATTTTAATTTTGTTCTTGGTGTGCTTTGTGGAAGATCCAACCGAAGCACTCTTGTTCATTTGATCTTGAACAAGTTCTTGTGCAATTTGTGATAGGATTCCATACACCTTTGTGTTGCTATTTTGTTTTAGGCTTTGAGTCTTTATTGCTTTCTTTATTTTGGTTCATATTATGCTTTGAGTCTTTAATTTTCTGAATCTATACATGTTTTGTCAAGTCATGTTCATCCATATTGTCAACAATTCATAGTAGTCCTTTTATTTGGCTTAATTGTTTCTTGATTTTGGGTCTCTTTATTTGCCTGAATCTGCTGTTCTTTGCTCCTTTGGTGCCTTTTTAATTTTTAGTTTGAGTTCATATTGTGTTTAGATTCTACACAATTCTATTTCACAAATTTCCTTTGTGTCTAAACTTTGGTATCTTGCTGTTTTTGTTTCCAGTTTTCAGATTCCCCTGTTTTCACCTTCTCTGTTTTGGCTGTTTTAACCCAGAAAAATATTTCCACCCATAGGAAAATTTTGATTCTCTGGAAAATGCAAGTTTAAAGTGTTATAGAAAGGACAAAAAAAGAATTAGGTCAAAAGAAGCAACAGAAAAAAAAATGATAAATCTTTTAAAATCAGAGTGCAAATCTGAAGCGCTCCAGCTGGCCTAACCGAACACCAAATTTGCAAAATTTATTAAAAAAAAATGGTGCATCCGTTTTGAGTGATTCCAAAGCCAGATTTTAGATAAGATCCTTAATATCTTGCATAACAAATTTCAGAGCCAAATTCTAAAAATACAGCTCAGCATCAATCGGGGAACAAACACGTTTTCTGGCCCACAACATTTTCCAGTGGTGCTGTTTTTTTTTATTTGGTCATCTAATCTAGTGCTTTTCTTTAGGAATTCTTTTGTGTGCCAACCTTTAATTGAGTACCTTTATTTGTTTGCTTTACTTAATTGACTCTTGTACCGTCCCGTATCCGGGCGTTGACTGAGTCAAGGTCAAAGTCAACTGCTGGAGAGTCAAAGTCAACGCAAGGCGTCGCCTAGGTGGAGGAATGCCAAGAGGAGGCGTCACCTGGTGAAGGCGTCGCCCCCACCAGGGCGTCGCTAGTTCAAACAGCCAGGCAGAAGCGTCGCCAAGGCAAGGCGTCGCCTAGGTGAAGGCGTCGCCCAATCAGGGCATCGCCAGATCAAACAGTGCTAAAGTAAGGCAATCACGGTGTGGTTCCCCGATACCCATGGGTAGGAAAGACCATGGAGGGAGCGACGCCGTGGGAAGGCCTCAGGTCCCAATAGCACGGGGCAGCGATAAAGAGAAGGAAAAGGTGGCTTCAAGGCCATAGTAATAGTACTAGTGAAGGGCAGCCTGACTCGTGACGTGCTCCTGCCGCCCCAGAGACGCCCGTAGGGCAGATACGACTCAAGAGGAAAGTCACGCCCAGGGCAACCGGGTGCAGAGTACAAAAGGAAGGCAGATACGCTCTCAAAGTGACTAGATACTTGGGGGCATGAGTTGGCACCCAAAAAGTCACCCCTAGCGCAGTAGCACTCTCAGCAGGAGGACTCACACGTAGAAACGTCCCCAGATGGGCAGAAGCGTCCCCGGATGGGGCCATGGTGTCGTGAGGCCCTCCACATGTACGACAGCCATGCCAGAATAGAAACACCCTTTAGTCAGGTGCCAGGTAATTAAAGGTTATTCAATACAGTTTCCCTTTCGAGCATTCAGGTACTATAATGGCTCTCGAGCGTTTCAACGTCTTACATGCGCTACGTTTTCTAATTAAGCGCTTTAATGAGTGCGTTACGTTTGTGATTAAAAGCGCTTTAAGACGCTTTAAATGCTTGGGCAGTTTAAATAGCGCAGAGAATGTTGGAAAAAGGGTTGGAACTTTCGGCAAATTTACCAGAGAACTCTCTAGTTGCTTGCTTGTACTTCAAAGTTACACACAAGGGATTGGAGAATATTTTTGCCTGAAAGAGACAGTACACACATATACACAATTCTTTTACCACCTTCAGAGTGCCATACGCGGTGCTCAGACACGTAGGTGGACAGTTTTTGGTGTTTCTTGCTGGCTGACTTGAGCGTCGGAGTGCACACGGCCGCTAGGGCGCCTCTTTGTCCTCTTTTTTGCAGGAATCCACAGACAACCAGTGGGAAGGAGTCCCCAGCTGACGGTTGAGGTCGCGCACGAAGACGTCCCGGTCAACCGGACGGAACATTTGGCGCCCACCGTGGGGCCGATATAAAACATCAGTCCCATCACAAGTTCGAGAAAATCTACCACGTTACAGTAACGTTGAAGGAGGTTGGAGTGACAATGGCCCCCACCAGACGAAGAGCAGCACGCGCAGCCCCAGCAGACCTATCCATGCAGCAGGTCCTGAAAATAATGAGGGGGCTGCAGCAGGACATGGCGGATTCGAAAATGGAGCAAGAACGCATGCAGGCAGACCTCGATGCCTCGCATGAGCGGAACGAAGAGCTCCACCGGGTGAATGAGGAGTTGCGCCAGGGCCTGAGAAACGATAGGAGACGACCTGGGCATGACGAGATGGAGAACCATTCCCCACCAAGGGAGTTTTCCACTCCTTTCTCACAGAAGATCCTAGACGCAGCGATCCCGAACGCGTTCGCGGGACCCAAGGTGATCTTCACTGGGATGGAGGACCCGGAGACGCACTTGGCTGCATTTCACACGCAGATGGTCCTGATAGGCGGTTCCGATGCTGCCAAGTGCAAGCTCTTCATGAGCACTCTGACTGGGATGGCTATGGACTGGTTCATTAGCCTCCCAGAAGGTCATATCACATCTTTCCGCCAATTGTCGCGATTGTTCCGAGAACAGTACTTAGCCAACAAGGCCCCGCCGCCGGTCTCCTACGACCTGTTCGATGTGAAGCAGTATCAGGGAGAGACCCTGAAGGAGTATATCAATCGCTTCGGGGCCCAGGTCGTGAAGGTTGGCACAACAGAGGAGCCTATGATCGTGTACGCATTTGTAAAAGGCGTGTGCCCCGGCCCCTTCGGAGAATCCATTATCCGTAATCGCCCTAGGACTTTCGCTGAATTACGGCGCAGGGCGGTAGAGCATATTGCTTCGGAAGGGGAGATCTGTGTGAAGCGCACTAGCGCCGTGCCCTCACACTCGAGGGGCACAAGCCCACATGCAAGCCCACCAAAGGGTAGATTTGGGCCAACCATAGAGTTAATGATGGAAGAGGCCCAAGCACAAGCCCACATGCAAGCCCACCAAAGGGTAGATTTGGGCCAACCATAGAGTTATGGCCAAGAGGATCCAAGAAGACGTTCTTTTACATGTTCAAATGCCATAAACTCTAGTGTAGAGTAGACTTTAATTTCTTGTCAAAATTAGCATAGAAACTTTATTTGTAATTTTCTTAGAATTAATTTTGGCACCTAAAACTCCAACCTAGGTAAACTTAAAGTTTCTAAAAAAACCTCTAAATTTACCAAGGCCGGTCTAGAAAGCCCATGGAGGGGGTGAGCATAAAAACTAGACACACCCCTCCCCATGTGCTCATTTGTGCACCCATGTGCCATGTGCACCCATGTGCTTCACATTTACATTTCATTTGGCTAGCATTAGGGTTGCATTATGGTCCTCTTTAGCCTATAAAAAGAGGAGCCTACACCTTGTATTTTCAAGTTTATTGTGAGTAAAGTTATGCTGCCCATTTGTGCTCAACTTTGCTTCTCCCTAGAATCCTAGGCTCTAAACTTCAATTCCTTCATCTTTTCCCTTGGGCTGGCCGAACCACCCAATACCCACACTTATCATGCACCTACAAGATCAACACCACTCTTAGGAGGATCTTGCTCACTCTCATTCATTGCTTCCGCCCCATACTTTACATTGATTCAAGAAGAACTTCATGAAAATGCCATCAACCGGCGCGGGTTCAACCCGTCAGAGTCAATGAGACCACGACGGGGAGAAAGACGCCCCTACGAGGCCAGAAAGCCCCAGCCCCGGGGCCCAGCAGGAGGCGAACGCCCCGCCAGAGAAAGAGCAAGACCGGCGAGGTACAACTTCGTGGTTGAGTTGAAGGATTTAATCGCCGTGCCCAACATAGCTGAGAGGCTGAGGCGACCGGTGAAGACCGACAAGGTGTTAGGGCCCCGTAAAGACTCTTGGTGCGAATTCCACGAGGCTTTCGGGCACCAAATCGATAATTGCCTGTCGTTGGGCTACCAGCTAGATGAGCTGGTGAGGACTGGGTTTTTGAAAGATTATGTCGCAAATTCCACAACGACCGCCACCTTGCCGCAGCCGGCAGAGGAGCCAGCACACGAGATGCCGGTGCTTGGCGAGGTCCACACCATTGCTGGAGGTTTTTCCGGCGGAGGACCCATCGCCTCCCAGCGGAAGAAATATGCGAGGGGGGTGAATTCAGTCGAAGAGAGGCTCTCGGGGGAGCCTTGGGAGTCAGATATTGTGTTCACGAGAAGAGACCTCCGGGATGTGGTACCCCACGACAACGACCCCGTTGTCATCTCAGTCGTCACAGCTGGAAGGAAGGTCCACAGAGTGCTTGTTGATCAAGGGAGCTCGGCAGACGTCATGTTTCTGTCGACCTTTAATAAGTTACGGCTGTCCCCTGATCTGTTGAGCCCCTATACTGGGTGCCTGTAGGGGTTCGGGGATAACCAGGTAGAAGTCCGGGGGTACCTGGAGTTGAGAACTACGTTCACAGACGGAGAGGCCTCCCGCACCGAGAGCATCCGGTACCTCGTCCTGAACGCTAATTCTGCCTACAATATTCTGCTGGGCAGACCGCCGTTAAACCGTCTGAGTGCGGTGTCCTCCACCCGTCACATGAAGATGAAGCTGCCGGACCTCAGTGGCCGGGTGATAGTCATCAGGTCAGACCAGGAGGAGGCGAGGAAATGCTATGAAAACAGCCTGAAAACGAAGAGAGGCGTATTCATGGTGTATGAACGTCCGCCAAGCGTGGACGCGACGATGATGGAGGCGACGCCCGCTGGGCTGACGCCTAAAGAGGCCATCGCGGAGAAGGCGACGCCCGAAGCAGACGTGCCGATGGAGGAGGGCCCTGACGACGCGGCGCCCGTCGAAGAAGCGTCGCCCGTCGAAGATGATAGCAGGGAGCACCCTGCAGCTAACGTCATCGAAAGGGAGATTGGCGGCAAAACTTTCAAGTTAGGAAGTTCACTAAGCCCAGAAGAACAGGAAGGGGTGGCAGAAGTGATTTCACACCACCTGGATGCCTTCGCATGGTCCGCCTCGGATATGCCAGGCATCGACCCCGATTTCCTGTGTCACCACCTCAGCATGGACGCCACGGTCCGCCCCGTGCGTCAGAGAAGGAGGAAGTTCAATGAGGAACGACAACAGGTGGTAAAAGACGAAACCCAGAAGCTGCTGAGTGCTGGCCACATCAGGGAGATTCAGTACCCTGAGTGTCTCGCCAACGTCGTCTTGGTGAAAAAGGCGAACAGAAAGTGGAGGATGTGTGTTGACTTCACGGACCTGAACAAGGCATGCCCAAAGGACTCGTATCCGCTGCCCAGCATCGACGCCTTGGTAGACAGTGCGTCCGGCAGCAAGGTGCTAAGTTTCCTGGACGCCTTTTCAGGGTACAACCAAATCAAGATGCACCCCAAGGACGAGAGCAAGACTGCATTCATGACTGAGACATGCAGCTACTGCTATAAGGTGATGCCTTTCGGGCTGAAAAATGCGGGCGCCACGTACCAGAGGCTAATGGACAGGGTCCTGGCGCCAATGCTTGGGAGGAATGTGTACGCTTATGTAGACGACATGGTGGTGGCGTCGCAGAATAGGGTGCAGCACATGGCAGACCTGGAGGAGTTGTTCAACACAATATCCAAATACCACCTCAAGTTGAACCCCGAGAAGTGTGTCTTCGGGGTAGAGGCCGGTAAGTTCTTGGGTTTCTTGCTCACCGAGAGGGGGATAGAGGCGAACCCCGACAAATGTGCGGCTATTGTCGCCATGCGGAGCCCGACATCGGTAAAGGAGGTGCAACAGTTGACAGGACGGATGGCGGCGCTCTCGAGGTTTGTTTCCGCCGGAGGAGAAAAGGGGCACCCGTACTTCCAGTGCCTCAAGAGAAATAGTCGCTTTGCATGGACTGATGAATGCGAAGCGGCTTTCATTAAGCTGAAGGAGTACCTGGCGACGCCACCGGTCCTCTGCAAGCCGGTAACGGGCGTGCCCCTCCGGTTGTATTTTACTGTAACGGAGCGGGCCATCAGTTCTGTGTTGGTCCAAGAGCAGGACCAGAGTTAGAAGCCCATCTACTTCGTAAGCAAGGCCTTACAGGGGCTGAGACGAGGTACCAAGCACTAGAGAAGGCGGCGCTGGCGGTAGTGTTCTCTGCTAGGAGGCTCCGTCATTACTTCCACAGCTTTACGGTGGTGGTGATGACCAACCTCCCTATACAGAAAGTGCTGCAGAAACCTGATGTGGCAGGAAGAATGGTACGCTGGGCGGTGGAACTGTCAGAGTTCGACATCCAGTATGAGCCTAGAGGATCCATCAAAGGGCAGGTGTACGCAGATTTTGTAGCAGAACTTTCGCCCGGAGGTGAGCAAGAGGTGGAAGCGAGTTTGCAGTGGCTGCTCTCGGTTGATGGCTCTTCAAACCAACAAGGGAGCGGGGCAGGAATAGGCTTGGAGGGACCTGACGGCATACTGATCGAGCAGGCCTTGCGTTTCGCCTTCAAGGCAGGTAACAATCAGGCAGAATATGAAGCCCTGATAGCAGGAATGCTCTTGGCCAAGGAGATGGGTGCACAGAACCTCCTTGTGAAGAGCGACTCTCAGTTGATTACGGGGCAGGTGTCGGGTGAGTTCCAGGCGAAGGACCCACAGATGGCGGCGTATCTAAAATATGTCCAATTGTTGAGGGGGGCGTTCAACGCTCTTGAGTTGATACACGTCCCGAGGGAGCAGAATGACAGAGCTGACCTGCTCGCAAAGCTGGCCAGCTCAGGCAAGGGGGGTAGACAGAGGACAGTGATCCAGGAGACTCTCAAAGCTCCGCGTCGATTCGTGGAAGACAACAGGGTGGATGTCCTCCAGATTTATACATCAAGGGGAAGGCCGAGGAATCATTCCTCTTTAACCCAGGATACACAGAGGGCGCCCCGCATCAGCATGTACGCGGGTGTGCCTGAGGAAGAGCGGATGCAGGTCTGTGTTTTGTCCAAGGGGGACACCTGGATGACGCCCTATAAACGATACCTGGCGGATGGGGCTCTTCCAGTAGACCCTGAAGAGGGTAAAAAAGTCAAAAGAAATGCCGCAAGATATACTTTGGTGGATGGGGTGCTGTTCAGGCACGGTTTCACTCACCCTATCGTAACATGCGTCAGTGGCGATGAGTGCACCAGGATAATGGCGGAGCTGCACGAGGGCATCTGCGGAAGCCATGTAGGAGGAAGATCCTTAGCCTCCAAGGTAATACGCGTAGGTTTCTTCTGGCCAACAGTGAAAGAGGATTGCGCACGGCACGCCCAGCGGTGTAAGCAATGCCAAAAGCACGCCAACTGGCACAAGGCGCCGCCAGAAGAGTTGCGGTCCATATACAGCCCGTTGCCTTTCCATACATGGGGAATTGACATCCTGGGCCCTTTCCCACTGGCAATCAGGCAGATGAAGTATCTGATCGTCGCTATTGAATACTTCACTAAGTGGATAGAGGCAGAGCCCGTGGCACAGATCACTGCGCATAAGGTACAACATTTCGTGTGGAGAAACATTGTGTGTCGCTTTGGCGTACCTAGGCGCCTGATATCTGACAACGGGACCCAGTTTGCCAGTCAGCAGTTGAGAAATCTGTGTACTAAAGTAGGAATTAAACAAGTGTTCGCGTCGGTCGAACACCCCCAGACCAATGGGCAAGTAGAGTCGGCGAACAGAGTTCTGCTAAGGGGGTTAAAAAGAAGGTTAGAGAAAGCCAAAGGGGCGTGGGCGGAAGAGGTGCCAAGGATTGTATGGGCATATCACACCACGCCCCAATCCTCTACTATGGAGACGCCTTTCAGTTTGGTGTACGGGTCGGACGCAATGATTCCAGTAGAAATACATGAAAGCTCACCACGTTTTCAAAACTTTGTGGTGGAGGAGTCCAATGAAGAGAGGCGGGTAAACCTCGATCTGCTAGAAGAGGCCAGGGAAGAAGCTAGAATAAAAGCTGAAGCGATGAAGAGAAGGGTAGAGCGGCAATATAGCTCTAAAGTAAAGCCGCGACAATTTCCGGTGGGCGACCTAGTGATGAGGAAAGCCCACCCATACGAGTTGGAGAATAAGCTGTCTCCCAAGTGGACCGGGCCCTTCGGGGTTACTGAGGCTAAGGGCAATGGTTCGTACAACCTGGAGACCTTAGATGGAGGCCCTATCCCGCGCAGTTGGAATGCAGCCAACTTAAAATTTTATTTCAGTTGACTTATGTAAGCAGTATGTAACAATTTAGTTGAAGGGGACGCTCTTTTTCCCTTTCGGGGGTTTTTTAATGAGGTCACCCTAATAAAAGGAAAAACCAGTTGAGAAAAAGAAGTGCCTTGGTTTTCAGCCTTTATCTTTCCTTGCTAGAAGTAATGTGATGCGCCGCCTAAGCCATGGCGTCGCCAAAAAAGAAGGCGTCGCCCAGGTCATGGCGTCGCCCAGAAGGAAGGCGTCACCTAGATAAGGGCGTTGCCCTGAGCAGGCGTCGCCCAAGTGAAGTGAAGGCATGCATCGTTGGAAGAACGAGACGAAAAGAAAGCGCGCAGTACATGAAGCATATGCAAAGTAAAGTAGCGTTACAAAAATCAAGTATGACATTGAAAGGTTGTTGTTACAAGCAATGTTCAATACAATGGGAGCAGTACAAGCGACACAAACACTACAAATCATGCAAAAACACGAACAAGCCATTTCTCAGCGCTCATCAGAGTCATCACTGGAGGAAGGCGAAGCCCCTTTTCCAGCCCGCAGCGCTCGAGTAAGTCGTGTCCTCTTTTCTCGGTTTAGTTTCGAACCTGCACCAAGGGAAAAGACATGTTAGAGGCACCATGAAGAAAGACAGGCACAGTTAGAAAGTAACAAAGGTCGAGTCTCCTGAGGCAGTGGTTCTTACATATGTACTTCTCAAGAGTCCCAGCGTTGAACTCCAGGCTGATCACCGTAGCAGAGTCAAAACCTCCCGCCTCAGCAAGAATCCGGCAAGCTATTTGATCACTTGGAGCTAGATTCTTGAGGGGTTTGGCTTTGAGGACCTTTTCCTCTCTCACCCAGTACAGCGGAAACCCATCCAGGGCGTCGGGAACAAGATCAGTACGGCAGATCTTGAAGAACCGGCCTTTCCACCCCGTAAACGAGCTTTGAAAGGGTGTGAAGAGAACTCTTCCGGGTACATTGCTGAGAGTTACCCAGAGGTTGTGTCTCTGCCTCTTCACCTCGAAGAAGTGAAGAAAGAGGTCAACCGAGGGTGCACAACCCAAAAACCCGAAGAGAACATCGAAGGCTTTGACAAAGGCCCAGCTGTTGGGGTATAACTGAGCCGGAGCGACGTTGATCTCCGTCAGCAGTTCCCTCTCGAACCAGGAGAAGGGTAAGCGCACCCCGATGGTCTTGAACACCACCTGGTAAAAGTAAAAGAAAGGGACCCCGTCGTTGGCTCGTTCGTCTCCACATACTGGCTCCCCTAGAGTGCAAGGGAGCACAGCGATGTCGTCGTCATGCCTCCTCGCAAAGGCCCGGTGGTCATAGGAACACGAATCCCCTTTGTGCTCCCTTATGGCCCTGGTAGAAAGCAAGCATGAACACTCATCAAGAAGTTCACTCGAAGCCCAAGGGTACAAATCTTTGGGACGAACCCTGGAGGAAGCAGCGTGAGAAGACATTCTGTAACACTATCGGGACTGTCAGAAACGCAAGAGTTGAGTGAGGGAAACGAAGGCTGGAACGACCCTTCGTAAGAAACGAAAGGGTGCAAGAAGAAAGAATGCAAGTAGGTTATGAAGAGTGAGAAAAGATGAGGATAGTTCCAGAGTTTGAAGAGTTAAATAAAGCGGTTAGAGCGCCAAACGACGTGAATGGATGCACCGCACGATTGATACACGTGGCAGAAGATGAAAGGATGACGCTGGCGCCACTGGATTAAATCAGAAAACGTCGTATCAGCAGGATATCCAGTGGTACGATGCGCCGTCGAGAGTGAGTCAGGGGTACAGCAGGAGTCAGAAAATGGAATGACTAGATGCCCTATCAACCATACAAGCAGCGCCACGTGGATCAAGTCGAATGACAGGACGTCCCATCAGCCATACAGGAGGTGCCACGCGGATGGCACAGACAAAACCTTGAACTCTTCGCTGTTATCAGGCGTTGACCAAGGCAAGGGTTAAAGTCAATGTCGAAGTAAAGGTAACGCCCGAGGCGTCGCCCGGAAGGACGTAAAGGACGACGACAGCGCGAGACGTCGTGGGCGTCGCCAACCCAAATACCGACTGGCGTCGTTTCCCCGATACCCACAGGTAGGAAAGACTGCGGATGGAGACGAAATCAAAGAAAGCATAGTTAGTCACTGGCGTCGCCTCCCCGATACTCACAGGTAGGAAAGACTGCGGAGGGAGACGAAATTAAAGAAGGCAAGGTTAGTCATAGGCGTCGCCTCCCCGATACCCACAGGTAGGAAAGACTGTGGAGGGAGATAAGACCGCCAAACGCCAGCGAATCATTGACAGGGCGTTCCCCGATACCCACAGGTAGGAAAGACTGTGGAGGGAGATAAGACCGTCAAACGCCAGCGAATCATTGACAGGGCGTTCCCCGATACCCACAGGTAGGAAAGACTGTGGAGGGAGATAAGACCGCCAAACGCCAGCGAATCATTGGCAGGGCGTTCCCCGATACCTATGGGAAGAAAAGACCATGGAGGGAACGGACCCCCCCATAGCATTCAGCGTTTTAGACACCCGGGGACGATACGGTGCTGCTGTAGCAGGCCTCTCCTTAGGCGTGGGCGCCGAGCGTTAAGGATCAAAGAAAGGACCTTTCGGTATCAGAGATGTCCCGTGGACGATGCGGCGTCACTAAGTGAGCCTCTCCATGGGCGTGAGGGTTGACGTGCAACCTTTCCCGATCATGCAAAACCGCCCAAGGAAGTGAAAGAAATGGGCAGAACGCAGATAAAATAATCGAAGCGCGTGAAGGGAAAAGATGAGAATGAGGTCGCATAAGCAGAATCGTATGTGGCAAAGACATAAAGGCAATCATACGAACATCCCAAATCAGTAACAAGAGTACGGATAGTTTAAAGGATTACAATTTTTAACAGATAAAATCAAAAAACGAAGGTAAAGTATGAAGCAGTTAAGTGTGAAGCTGAAGGTGGCGAGTGAGAGACGGCGGCTCAGTCTTCCAAGTCCATGGGCACGACCTTCCCGTCGACGACATGGTGAGTGGGGTCGCAGTTCGAAATATTAATGCCCGTGTTCTCGCAGGACGCCTGGGCCAGAGCCTCTTGGAAACCCTCCTCAAACGCCCCCGCCATCTCCCAAGTCAGCTCTTGGACCTCCCCTTCTAGTTCGGTGATCCTGGAATCCTTGGATGTCAATTGTTTCTCCAGGAATTCCTTCTCCACCCGGAGCTTATTAGCCTCGGCTTGTAGAAGGCTCAGAGCTTCAGCCTTAGCAGTCAACGCGCCTTCATTTTCGCGCAGCTTCTGCCCCCAAGCAGCATCCAACTCATCCTTTGTTAGGACGCGCTGAGGCAGGGGTTGACGCCATGGCTAACGGAACCGCAGCGATGGGAGAAGGAGAAGCAGGTGGTGATGGGATCGGCAGGGAAGCAACTGTGGGCACATCGGAGGCTACGGCGTCCCCGCCTTCCTTGGTAGATTTTGCCTTTTTCAAAAATTTCGCAAGAGCCAGCCGTCTCGAGGAAGTCATCACTGAACCTGCAACAGCGAAAAATAGTAAGGTAAAGTTTGGTTCAGAGGAAACAGAGGGAAAATTCTATGACCAAACATATGCAGATAACCACAACAACTAATGCATCATAAACAATCAAGGGCAGATACCGAAGTAGGTAGAAAGCCCATGGGCATTGAATTCGTTCGCGATGAATTTGGCGGTATCGAAGACTATTCCCAGTCCCGCCAAGGCTTTGCACACATCCCGGTCAGGCGGAGCAAGCTCGTCCAAAGCCAAGGGCTTCATGGTTATGGGTTTGTCTGTCCAGTACAGGGGAAAGCCCTCTAGGATGGTAGGATCGCGCTTGGTCGCACGTACCTTGAAGAATTTCCCCTTCCATCCTTTAAACGAATTCTGGAAGAGCGTAAGAATGATGCGCCCGGCGATGCCAGAAAAGCTCATCCAAAGGCTCTTCCCCTGTTTCTTTACTTCGAAGAAGTGGAGAAAAACGTCCACAGAAGGGGGAACACCTAGATAGCCGCAGAGAATTTGGAACCCCCTCACGAAAGCCCAACTGTTGGGGTGAAGTTGGGTGGGAGCAGTGTTTATCTCTGTCAGTAGCTCTTTTTCGAAAGAAGTGAGGGGCAGACGCAGGCCCACCCTCTTGAGCACCATTTGATAGAGGAAGAAGAAGGGGCATCCCCCAGTATCCCGTGAGTCCGCACAAACGGGCATCCCAGGTCGCACCCGGCTTACCAGGACTTGGGAGTCGTGATTTTTGTGGAAAGCATTGAAATTATAGAGAGCAGGGTCCCCCCTGTGAGCCTCCACGTCCTCAACAGAGTTCAGGAGGGAACATTCGTCCAGAAGTTCGTCGGGAGCCCAGTCGTATTCGCCCTTATAATAAGACTTAGGGAGCGGGGGAGGCGCGGTGGTCTTAGTTTTCGCCATCAGTGCCAATGCTGAAGATCAAAAGAGAAAGAAAGGGTTCAGAGAAAAGGGGTGGGGTAGAAGAAAAGGGAAAAATGGAAGAACCCTAGGAAAACCCTACCCACATGACAGAAATGAGGAACAAGAGGAACGAAGAGGCGCACAAACGATATCCAAAGAAATGCAGTAATATGGACAGTCCCAGGCAGTTCATACAGTAATGAGAAACATCAAGGAGGGGGAAAACCATACCTTTGGGGCTGAAGGGTGTGGAGAGCGGAAGCACGAATGAGCAGGGGTCGCGAAAGAAGAGATTCAGAGAAGATGAACAGTGAGAAGGGATTCAGAGAAAGTGGATGTAACAATAGTGGCAAGCGCGGGGTTTGGGTAACTTGAACGTTACGAGAAGCGCGAGGGACATCAGATGATAACCGTGTGATGATGCCACGTGTTGCAAGATTAAGCGCTCAAGGGGAGCGCAAGAGGTTCTTGAAGGCGACCGCACGATGAACCACGTGGCACGTGATTAAGCGCAACTTCAAAAGACATCATTTTTCCCATTTCAGGGATGTCCCATCAGCCATTAAGTATACCTCTGTGGTTCAGAAACTGTCACGTCAGTAATTCGAAGAGTTGCTAAGTCAGTAGAGAATGCCACGTCATCCGGATGGCACGCGGACGGCGTGGGCGAGGCTTTAGTCTTGACGCTGAAGACAAGTCTTCGGCTTAAGACTGGGGGGCTTGTGTACCGTCCCGTATCCGGGCGTTGACTAAGTCAAGGTCAAAGTCAACTGCTGGAGAGTCAAAGTCAACGCAAGGCGTCGCCTAGGTGGAGGAATGCCAAGAGAAGGCGTCACCTGGTGAAGGCGTCGCCCCCACCAGGGCGTCGCCAGTTCAAACAGCCAGGCAGAAGCGTCGCCTAGGTGAAGGCGTCGCCCAATCAGGGCATCGCCAGATCAAACAGTGCTAAAGTAAGGCAATCACGGTGTGGTTCCCCGATACCCATGGGTAGGAAAGACCATGGAGGGAGCGACGCCGTGGGAAGGCCTCAGGTCCCAATAGCACGGGGCAGCGATAAAGAGAAGGAAAAGGTGGCTTCAAGGCCATAGTAATAGTACTAGTGAAGGGCAGCCTGACTCGTGACGTGCTCCTGCCGCCCCAGAGACGCCCGTAGGGCAGATACGACTCAAGAGGAAAGTCACGCCCAGGGCAACCGGGTGCAGAGTACAAAAGGAAGGCAGATACGCTCTCAAAGTAAGTGACTAGATACTTGGGGGCATGAGTTGGCACCCAAAAAGTCACCCCTAGCGCAGTAGCACTCTCAGCAGGAGGACTCACACGTAGAAACGTCCCCAGATGGGCAGAAGCGTCCCCGGATGGGGCCATGGCGTCGTGAGGCCCTCCACGTGTAGGACAGCCATGCCAGAATAGAAACACCCTTTAGTCAGGTGCCAGGTAATTAAAGGTTATTCAATACAGTTTCCCTTTCGAGCATTCAGGTACTATAATGGCTCCCGAGCGTTTCAACGTCTTAAATGCGCTACGTTTTCTAATTAAGCGCTTTAATGAGTGCGTTATGTTTGTGATTAAAAGCGCTTTAAGACGCTTTAAATGCTTGGGCAGTTTAAATAGCGCAGAGAATGTTGGAAAAAGGGTTGGAACTTTCGGCAAATTTACCAGAGAACTCTCTAGTTGCTTGCTCGTACTTCAAAGTTACACACAAGTGACTGGAGAATATTTTTTCCTGAAAGAGACAGCACACACATATACACAATTCTTTTGCCACCTTCAGAGTGCCATACGCGGTGCTCAGACACGTAGGTGGACAGTTTTTGGTGTTTCTTGCTGGCTGACTTGAGCGTCGGAGTGCACACGGCCGCTAGGGCGCCTCTTTGTCCTCTTTTTTGCAGGAATCCACAGACAACCAGTGGGAAGGAGTCCCTAGCTGACGGTTGAGGTCGTGCACGAAGACGTCCCGGTCAACCGGACGGAACAACTCTCTTTCTAGTTGTCACAATCTAAATCCTTTTGGTGGTACTGTTTTATTCAATTAAATTTGTTTCTTGTTTTTGTTCTTTGACCTCTAATTTGGGTGCTGGAATTTAATTCTTCTTTGGTGCTTATGTGAATGAGAACTTGATTTGGTTAAGGTTTAGCTCTTTGCTAGGTGCTGGAAATTGGAGAATTAAAGGCCATCATTCTAAGGAGAAGACAAGGCCAAAGCCGAAACAAGCATTCTTGAGAAAACACTACAAACACTTGGAAGATCAACAAGCAAAGACACAAGGAAGTGCACTAACCAAAAAGAGGATCAACAAAGGGAGTTCTCTTGTTTCCTTTGCAACTTGGTTTATTGTTAATTACCTTATTAATTACGTTTAGACGGTGTGTGTGTCTTCAAGGGCTCAAAGTGTCCAAGAAGCCTCACCTAGGGCCGAATAGTATAGCATTCTTGATTAGTAATTGTTACTTGTTTGTAATTGCTTTTCTATTGCTTTAGTAGTAACGCTTTGCATGGTTAGTTTTGTTTAAATTTGTGTTAAACCAACTAGTTTTGTTGAATAGATAGCTTACATTGTTTTCTTGCATTTATTTCTCAACTTAATTGTGTTCTAAGTGGTTTACTAAGAGAAAGCTTTGTGTGAAGACATTGGGGGATAGTTTTTGGCTAAGGCAAAGGCTTGGTATTTAAGTAGTCCTTTGTGACTCACCTCCCTTACCTGGAAAACTACCTTCTTTGACTTTCCTAAGTTTTCTCAAGGTAAAATACTTGTATAACACAAAGCTTTAGCCATGTCTTCTTCTTCTCATTCTACAAAGTCTATTGGAAGTGAATTAAAATCTTTAAAAACTCTTTTGAAAGAAGTTTCACAAACTGTGCAATCAATTGCATATAGACAATTGGAGAGTGAGACTAAACTTAATGTTTTGACTAAAGCAAAGAATGAGAAGTCTCACATTCTAAAAAAATTACCTTATCATGCATATATCTCTAAAGATCATGATTCTTTTGGGGAGGGAAGCATTAGAGTAAATGATTATTATCAAGCACCCCCTAGAAGACATAGAAGAGATAGAAAAGAACAAGAAAACCCAAGAGAGGTTAGGGTAGAACAACCCCATTTCCATGGAAAAGAAAATATAGAAGCTTGCCTAGATTGGGAAATGAGGGTAGAAAAATTGTTTGCTTCCCATAAAGAAAGAAAGGAAAGAAAAATACAAAAGAAGATAGGGGAAGTCGAAAGGGAAGCTAAAGAAAAAGAAGAAAAAGAAAAGCATGAGAAGACCCTTGAAGAACAAAAGGCGTGGGAGAAGAGTGTTCCTTCCCACAAGGTCATTCAACAAGACCAAAGATTTAAAAATACCTTTGAAAATATGTGTCTTGTTGAACAACCTCAAAGCCTTACCTTTTGTAAAGGAACACTTGCAAGCCTAAGTGAAAAAGAAGAGTCTTTAAAAGAAGCTTGCATAGATAAAAATGAAATAGATTATTTCTCATATGTGCTAGGATATCACCAAGTGAATGTCAAGTTTTTTATAAGCATCTACAAAAACAAATTTTTATGTGAAGTAGGGCCTAAAGAAACTTGTCATGTCTTATTGAGACAACCATTGCAAAGTTTACAAATCCTTATAAACAATGGTTGTCACAACGAGACTATCCTTACACATAAGAGAAAAAGTCTTCATGAAGGAGAACTCATGGGACAAATTAGGGTTGATAAAACTCTAGAGCTTTTAAAAGGAAAACTTTTTTCCCCCATGAGAAAAGAAGTTCAAAGACATTACCTTAGGTACAATTCTTGTTTTCAAACTACACCCAAGGCAATGTCTCATGAACTCTATACTCCTTCACCTTTTGCAAATGATCCTTGGGAAGATACAAATTTCATATTAAAACTCCCTAGGACAACAAAAGGTTTTGATTCAATCTTCATGGTTATGGATAAACTCTTCTCTAGAGAAGTGATACATCTTCATGGTTTATCCTCAAGCATAGTGTTGAATAGAGCTCCAAATTTCGCAAACCATGATTTGAGGATTTCCTTTGGAAAACTTGCAACTAAGTTGCACACTTTAAATTCTTATCATCCTAAAACGCATGGTCAAAATACATTTGACAATCTAGCTCTTTCTACTATGCCTAGAATAATCATGATGTGCACACACAGCTCTAGAGATGAGCAAACATACCATCAAGTAGTTCACAAAACTACTTATATTTCTACTTTTAAAGTTATGTGTGTGCTAAATCATCTTTCTCCTTTTAAGTTGTTACCATCTCCTATAGGATTTATGCCTAAAGAGAAGGTAACCACAAATAAACATTTTAAAATACATAAGATGATTAGAGACCACACACAACCATTAAAAGAGAAACTTTGTCCAAGGTTGCCAAAACCAAAAGACAAACAAAAATGGCAACCTAGTAAAATTAATTTGCAAACTAACACCTATGCCTTATTTGATTATTTCTATAGGTGGACGTTTGATCCAGGAGGACAAGCTTTGCCGAAGCAAGAGGCTGCTATCCGAGATCAAGCCTGAAGATCTGAGGATAGATCTGGCAGTTACAGACTTGGACACGTGGCTCGTATCCGACTGTACACGTGCCATCATCTGGAGGCTCCCTGACTTGGCGCTGCTTCTACTCTCATTTTTGGCTAAGTTACTTATGCATGGTACTGCCCAGTGCATAGCTAACTTAGGAGTGCGATCTCTACTGGAACTGGCGAGTTAGGGCCTTCATACACCTTCCCTGTGGTCTCGCCGGCCGCCTTCATAATCTGCTTCTCCTCCATCTTCGGCGATGTGCTTGTTCTGGCGATCTCCGACTGCTTGGTCGCCTGGGTCTTCATTTGGCGACTTGATCTTTAACCTGGCGATCGCCTATTCTGGGAAACTGGAAGTCGGAACACGCCAGCTTAACAACTGGCGACTACGCGTGCCCCCCCGACTTCCTTCCCTTCTTGCCAACCTGGCGCCTTGTCAACACGCCTACACTGTAGCAGGATGCCACGTCATCATACCCGACTACCAGGGCGGTACACAAGCCCCCCAGTCTTAAGCGAAGACTTGTCTAGCGAAAAGACTGAAAGAGCCTTTGTTAACACCGATCTACGTGGCACCGACGCAGAATTCCAAGCGATTGTACTTTCTGCTGCTCTGACGCTCCACCAAACCCTTCACTCATCGTTCGACACGTGGCTTCATCAACGGCTCTCTTCATCTGCCGTTAGCGCTTCCTAAAATCATTTCGAAAACCCTTAAACCCATTACGCTCCACTGTTCCATCACTTTCTTCGTGCTTGCAAACGCTCTAACTTCCCTCTACGAAAACTCTCAACGCTCTTCAACACTCCAGATCACCATCTTCCTCCATCGTCTTCCCGATCATCGAAAGGTAATTACTTTCCTTCATCTGTTGGGTTTCCTTGCATTTTCACCGATTTGCATCATCCTGTAACTGCCTGGTGCATACGCTGTGGGTTGTTTTTCCATTTCTCCTTCTGCGCAACTTAGGGCTTTGTCGATCGTCGCAACGAACATACACTCGTTCGTTTTTTCACCTTCCTTCTGTGATCGAGTCAGCCTCTGTAATCCCCTGATCGTTTCTTCTTTCTTCTTCCTTTGCAGTTGCTATCATGACTCGCACAAAGATTACCCCGAACCCCCCTCCTTCAGCACGAAACCTTCCTTCACAAGCACACGACCCAACACAAGTTCGTGGCGCTCCGTCTTTGCAGGCTGTGAGGCCTGCGTCTTCCCAAACTGTCCCGGCTCAGGCGACTCCATCTAACGCTGGAGGAGCCCCCGTCCCTATGCCAGACTTCAAAACTCTATACCCCTGGGCTAATCCAACCCTTCTGAAGGAGACCTCGTCGGTGAACACTGCGGGAGCAGTTTTGCGGTTGACAAAGGGGGACGAGGCCTATCAATCGTTTCACAAGGAGCACGACGAGAGGATGATGGTGCTGCCTTGCCCCGCCGCTCTGCCAGTGTGTGCTGATGACAAAGTAAGCGCCGACGGGCCCTTCTGCTTTGTTTACACAACTTTCTTCAAGAAGGTCAAGCTCAGGTTTCCCCTCACCCGATTCGAGAGGGAACTTTTGACCGAGCTCAATATTGCTGCCGCCCAGCTTCACCCCAACAGCTGGGCGTTTGTTCGAGCCTTTCAAATGACATGCGACCACCTGGGGTTGCCCGCGTCGGTGGACGTGTTTTTGTTCCTTTTTGAGGCCAAGCACCCAGGAGACCGCCTGTGGGTCAGCCTGAATGCAATTGCTGGGAGATCCATTTTTACCATCTTCTAGCAATCGTACAAGGACTGGAAGGGGAAGTTCATCCAAGTACGTGCAAACGATAAAGACACCTCCCTTCTTGATGGCTTCCCCTTGTACTGGGTGGACAAGGGGAAGAAGGAGTCCAAGAGCTGCTTCAGAAGGCCCAGAAGTCTTGATAGCATGGGAGCATTGGACCGAGACCTCTGTCTATTCTGGAAGAGGGTGGCGGATGCCAACATAACATTCCTGACCCCCACCTTGATCTCCTTCGAATTCTTTGAGGACCAGCTAGAATTCCAAATAGGTCAGGACATCCAAACTGTTGCTTTGACATTACTTCTGATACTGCTTCTGATACTGCTTCTGGGCGTCTTGTGCGATACGCACAAGACTTTGGTTTTACCTTTTCTGCATATACTACCTGTTTTGCTATTTTATTACCTCATACACTTGTCGTTTTCTTCTCTGAGCTAACTCATGCATTTTCGTTTCATGCAGACAACATGTTGGGTAAAAACATGCTCGCCGACTTAAAGGCGCTCGCCCGAAACCACGGGTTGGCGACCGGTTCCCAAACGGTGCCCAACTCGGCGGTCGAGAAGGCCATCGTTCATGGGCGATCACCGCCCAAGGAACCCACCCAGCGCAAGAAACTGGTCCTTAAGAGGCCTAAGCGAAAAGCCCCCCAAATCGTCCAAGAGGAGGAAGAAGAGGACGACGAGGTCACGGAGGATGGCCTTGTCACGAAAAGGAAGAGGGTGGCACCATCTTCTCCACCTGCTCCACCCCCTCTTCCAACCTCGACACCACCATCAACGCCTGCTCCTCCTCCCTCATCGCCAACACCACAAGCCCCTTCATCACCAGTCCAAGCAGTTCCACTGGCCACTGCGCCACCTGCAGCTGAGGCTCAAGAGCCAAATTTCTTGGAGGACCCCCCAAGCGCCTCTACGCCGTACGTGTCAGCAGGAGGGGGCCCCCCTTCAAACACTTCAGCTGCAGAAAACGTTCCAATCGGGGATGAGGTTGCTCACACCTCTCCAATCCTGATTACCGAATCCCCGATTGCGTCGCCACACCATGAAGCAACCACTGAAGATATTGCTAAGGAAGGTGGCGGCGAGAACCCTCAACAAGCCCCCCTGGCGCCTCTCCAAGCAGCGAACCTTTCCCTCGAAGTCACAAGGATGTGGGAACCTCTGACTGCCAAACTCAAAACCATAGCAGAGGATATCCCATCGATCATAACGAGGGCTGTGGAGAGCTCCACCAGGAGGCTTCAAGACGATCTCTACAACCTCAAGACTGAAAATAGCACTATGAAGGTCGAGGTGGAGAAAATGTCATTCAGCCTGACGCTCGCAGAACTTGATCACTCCCGAGTAGAGGATGCCCTGAATACCGAGCTCAGGCTGGCGCGCAAGGAAGCTGCTGACCTTCGCCGCAAAGTTCATGATCTTGCCCAAGAGAAAGTTGAGCTAGAAAGCAAAATCGTGCCTCTGCGCACCAAGGCGAGCGACCTGGAGGCTCACATTCAAGCTGACGCCGCCAGGGTGCAAAAACTGGAGCAGAGGTCGATCGACCGCGAGAAGCTACTTGGGCAAGTAGAAAAAGCGAGGGACGACGCCATGGCTGATCTCGCCGAGGCCAACAAGGAAAAAGGAAAGATGGCTGCCGAGTTGACCCAGGCTCAAACGGAATCCAAGAAGGTTACTGACGACCTTCTTCATGCTCGAGAGACCAACGAACAACTCCGAAAACAGGTCGAAGAGCTGGAGCAGCAGAACTAGGAGCTCAAAAAACAGGTTGAAGAACTTCAAGGGCAAATTGAAGAACTTAGGCTAAGCTCTGCTCAGATTCTGGTTGCTGGATTCGAAGCCGCTCGGGAACAATTCGCATGCCTATTCCCCGATCTCGACCTCAGCATGGTGTCGTTGAACAACGAAGTAGTAGATGGAAAGGTCGTTCCCGCCGAAGGCTCAACCAACTCCACCCCGTCTGCTACTTTATAATTTCGCTTGTATATACCTTGTAATAAAAACTCGTGCATATGTGTTTTGAACAGATACTTATTTCAATCACAGAACTTGGATATTCTATCCCCTGACTCCTTTTAAGCACTTTAGCCTTCTTTGTATGTTTAACTTTGTCGGATTTAACTTAACAATTTTGCGAATACGACTTTTGACGTAACTGCCTCGAGCCAATTCAGACTTAAGCAATAATCACTTTAAACAATTTGTATTCTTAAGGCAACTAACCTTATCGCAAGAATACCCTTCGAACAGCGAACTGTAACTCAATCATTGGCTCAAACAACGTCCCACTCGACCTGTTTATCAAACAAGTCTTTCAACCTTCTCGCCGTGTTTGAACTTTTCCCGATCGCCAAGACCCCTTGGTAACATCAGCTTTTTCTAGCCTCATGCTTTGGCAATCGTTTCTTTATCTGGGGTAGAAGCGCCCTTTGGAATCTTCCTTTGCCCTCCTGAACTTCAGAGCAAAAGACCGGCTGGCTAGGCGTTCTCTTCGAACCTACCTTAGCCACCTTTCAAGCTTCTTCCACCCTCTTCGCCATACCTGAACTCGTTCGAGACGAGAAGGATTTTATCTTGCCTATGCTCGCACGTAAGCGAGAAGGTCTTTTAACTCGCCTGAACTCGCTCATCGGCGAGAAGGACTTTTACTCGCCTGAACTCGCTCATCGGCGAGAAGGACTTTATATGGCCTTAACTCGCTCGACGGCGAGAAGGACTTTGTCTGGTGCCTCAACTTGCCCAGGGTGTACATCTCCTCCCCCCTGGATGCACTGAGGACCTTTCTCTTTCTCGCCTGCACTCGCTCGACGGCGAGGAAGTCTTTAACTGGCCTTAGCTCGCTCAACGGCGATAAGGACTTTATCTGGTGCCTCAACTTGCCCAGGGTGTACATCTCCTCCCCCCTGGATGCACTGAGGACCTTTCCTTTTTTCTCGCCTGCACTCGCTCGCCGGCGAGGAGGTCTTTAACTTGCCTCTACATTGCCCCAGGAGTTACATCTTCTCGCTCCCAGAAACACGGAGGACTTTTTCTCTTTCTCGCCTGCACTCGCTCGACGGCGAGGAGGACTTTATCTTGCCTCAAAACGCGCGAGGGCGTTGAGGTCTTTCATCTAGTGCCTCCGATCGCCGAAAGACGATGAGGACTTTAAAACTTAACTGGTGCCTCCAATCGCCGAAAAACGATGAGGACTTAAAACTTAACTGGTGCCTCCGATCGCCGAAAAACGATGAGGACTTAAAACTTTTTAGAAAGCACGCAATATATCTTTTCTTGCCTTAAATCATGTACAAATGACAAGGTCTTTCTTCAAAACTTTTGAAAATAGCACACACGCAATCTGAAAACCCCTTATACTTCGAAAACTCTTCTTTTATTGGGTGGCCTCATTAAAAACCCTCCTTAGGGAAAAAAAGAGTGCCCCCTTCAAACTGTTTTAACAGAGACATTGTAATACAACATTGTGTTTGTCTTTACTTACAAAGCTCTTAACTATAGTACAACTTCAGGTGTGTGGCGTTCCAGGTACGAGGGATCGCCCCTCCTTCCAGCGTCTCTAAGCGGTAGGCCCCGTTCCCGAGCGCCTCGGTTATTCTGAACGGTCCAGTCCACTTGGGTGACAATTTATTCTCCATCTCGTACTGGTGGGCCTTCCTCATCACCAGGTCGCCCTCTCTAAACTGCCTTGGCATCACCTTTGAGTTGTATCTTCGCTCGATCCTCCTCTTCACCGCCTCAGCCTTCAGCCTCGCCTCTTCCCTGACCTCATCCAGCAGATCCAGGTTCAGCCTTCTCTCTTCATTCGAGTCTTCCTCTACGAAGTTCTGGAATCTCGGCGAGCTCTCCTGGATCTCCACCGGAATCATGGCGTCACACCCATAGACTAAGCTAAACGGGGTCTCATGGGTGCCTGACTGCTCGGTGGTGTGGTACGCCTAGACTATACGGGGCACCTCCTCAGCCCAACTTCCCTTGGCTTTCTCAAGCCTTCTCTTCAAACCTCTCAACAACACCCGATTAGCTGATTCCACCTGGCCATTTGTTTGAGGGAGCTCGACGGATGCAAACACTTGTTGAATTCCAACCCCTTCGCAAAGCTTCTTCAACAGGTGGCTTGCAAACTGCGTCCCATTATCTGACACCAGGCGCTTAGGCACTCCAAACCGGCACACAATGTTCTTCCACACAAAACCTTCGATCTTGTGTGCGGTGATCTGGGCCACTGGTTCTGCTTCAATCCACTTGGTGAAATACTCAATCGCCACCACCAAGTACTTCATTTGCCTGATCGCCAGCGGGAAAGGTCCCAGGATGTCGATTCCCCAAGTATGAAACGGCCAAGGGCTATAGATCGACTTCAACTCCTCGGGAGGTGCCTTATGCCAATCGGCGTGCTGCTGGCATTGTTTACAACATTGGGCATATTTCTTGCAATCTTCTCTCATGGATGGCCAGTAGTAGCCTGCACGGAGAGTCCTCGCGGCCAGAGCTCGACCCCCGACGTGGCTTCCACATACACCTTCGTGGAGCTCTGCCATAATTCTCGTGCACTTCTCGCCGTGTATACATTCCAGGAGTGGGTGAGTGAACCCAAACCTGTACAGATCGCCATCAATCAATGTGTACTTGCTGGAATTTTTCTTTACCTTCCTAGCTTCTGTTGGATCCAGCGGGAGGAGGCCATCTTCCAAGCACCGCTTGTACTGTGTTATCCAAGTGTCTGGCTCATGGGCGGCGCAAACCTGCATCACATCCACCTTCTCTCCTCGACATGCTCTAATTCTCGGCGATCTCAGAGTTTCTTGCGTCAAAGACTTATGGCTTCTCGCTGCTCTCTCCGTCGACTTGCTTATCTGAAGGACCAGGTGATCTGCTACAAATGCCCTCGGCGTCTTCAGAGTTTCTTGAATCACCGTCCTCTGCCTACCCCCCTTGCCTGAGATGGCGAGCTTAGCCAGCAAGTCAGCTCGGGCATTCTGCTCTCGGGGCACATGTATTACTTCAAAAGAGGCAAAGGAACTCTTCAATTCCTGCACATACGCCAAGTAAGCCGCCATTTGTGGATCTTTAGCCTGGAACTCGCCTGTTACTTGCCCTGTGACCAGCAGCGAGTCACTCTTAGCCATCAGCACCCTAGCTCCCATCTCCTTGGCCAGCAAAATCCCGGCGATCAGCGCCTCATACTCTGCTTGATTGTTGCTGGCTTTAAAGGCAAACCTCAAAGATTGCTCGATCAGCACGCCGTTGGGCCCTTCCAATATGACTCCAGCACCGCTACCCTGCTGGTTCGACGATCCATCCACCGAGTGTACCCAACGGAAATCGTCTCCTTCAACCTGCGTCGCCTCTGATGAGAGCTCGACCACAAAATCTGCAAAGATTTGCCCCTTGATCGGGCCTCGGGGCTCATATTTAATGTCAAACTCTGACAACTCCACTGCCCACTTCACCATTCTTCCCGCAACGTCAGGTTTCTTCAAGACCTTCTGGATGGGCAGGTCAGTCATCACCAGTATTGTGAAACTGTGGAAGTAGTGGCGCAACCTCCTCGCCGAAAACACCACAGCCAGCGCAGCCTTCTCCAGGGCCTGATATCTCGTTTCTGGGCCCTGCAACACTTTGCTCACAAAATAAATAGGCTTCTGAGCCTGATCTTGATCCTGGGCGAGCACCGCACTCACCGCCCTCTCAGTCACAGCGAAATACAACCTGAGAGGGATTCCCGCCAGCGGTTTGCACAGAACCGGCGGGCTCGCCAGATACTCCTTCAGCTTGATGAAAGCTTCCTCACACTCTTTCGTCCAAGCAAACTTATTATTGCGCCGCAGACATTGAAAATAGGGATGCCCCTTTTCTCCGCTAGCTGACACGAAGCGAGATAGGGCTGCCATCCGACCTGTTAGCTGCTGGACTTCTTTCACCGTAGCCGGGCTTCTCATCGCCAAGATGGCGGCACACTTGTCCGGGTTAGCTTCTATTCCTCTTTCAGTCAAGAGAAAACCCAAAAATTTTCCCGCCTCCACGCCGAAAATGCATTTCTCCGAGTTGAGCTTTAACTTGAACTTGGCGATCGTCGTGAACAATTCTTCCAAGTCTGCAACGTGCTGGCTTTTCTCCTGCGAGGTCACGACCATGTCATCGACGTAAGCTTGCACGTTCCTTCCCAGCATCGGTGCAAGTACTCGATCCATCAACCTCTGGTACGTGGCCCCCGCGTTCTTCAGCCCAAACGGCATCACCTTATAGCAGTAGCACGACCTCTCCGTCATGAAGGCTGTCTTTTCTTCATCCATGGGATGCATCTTGATCTGATTATAGCCCGAGAAGGCATCCAGGAAACTCAGCAGCTTGCACCCTGCAGCACTATCAACCAGGGCATCAATGCTTGGTAAAGGATACGAATCCTTTGGGCAAGCTTTATTCAGATCGGTGAAATCGACGCACATGCGCCATTTCCCGTTACTCTTCTTCACCAGTACGACATTTGCCAACCATTCAGGGTACTGGACTTCCCTGATGTGGCCTGCAGCGAGGAGTTTCTGGGTTTCGTCCCTGATCGCCTGCCTCCTCTCCTCGTTGAATTTTCTTCTCCTTTGTCGCACCGGTCTCACCATGTTGTCCATCGCCAGATGATGGCACAAGAAGTCGGGATCGATCCCGGGCATGTCCGAAGCGGACCAAGCAAACGCGTCCAGATGCCGCTCAATCACCTTGGCGATCTGGTCCTGGAGATCAACCTCCAGAGATCTTCCGAGCTTGAAAACTTTCCCTCCGATCTCCTTCTCGAGCCACTGCTCGACGGGTTTGGGCCTGGATTCTCTGGCGATCACCGCCCTGGCGATTCCCTGTTCCCTTGCTTCCTCGGGGCGATTCCGCGCCTCTTCCTCCTCCAGGCCAGCATTCCTCCCCCCCAGCTCAGCGTCTACCATCTCTACATCCTTTGCGGCGGCCTCCTCTGTGACCGGCGGTCTGGGCTTGACACCGGGAGGTGGGGTGGTTGTTACATAACTCACTGATCTTTTGTTTTTCAGGCTATTCTCGTAGCACCTTTTCGCTTCTTTCTGATCAGACTTGATCGTGATCACCACCCCTTCCATGGACGGCAACTTCACCTTCATGTGCCGCGTCGACGGAATGGCGCCTATCCTGTTAAGAGCGGGCCTTCCCAACAGGATGTTATATGCTGAAGGGGCGTTTACGATGAGGTACTTGATTTTCTCCGTCCTTGACCCAGCCTCATCTGTAAACGTGGTTCTCAGCTCAATGTACCCCCTGACCTCCACCTGGTCACCAGCGAACCCATATAAGCACCCTCCATAGGGCCTTAGCTGGTCAAGGGGCAATTCCAGCTGCGTGAAAGTCGGCCAGAACATCACGTCTGCCGAGCTTCCTTGGTCCACCAGAACTCTGTGGACCTTCCTCCCTGCTGTGATCAACGAAATAACTATGGGATCGTTGTCATGAGGCACAACGTCCCGAAGATCCTACTTTGTGAACGTGATGTCCACTTCCGGCGAGTGATCTTCAAACATGTCCACTGCCATCACCGATCGCGCGTACTTTTTCCTCTACGATGCGGTGCATCCACCACCTGAGAAACCCCCCGCAATGGTGTGGATCTCCCCATGGATAGGCATCTCGTGTTGCTGGGCTTCCCCACCTGCTGGCTGGGAACTCGACGCTACCCCCGTCCTTCTATCCAACAGATAGTCATTTAGGAACCCGCTCTTAACCAGATCGTCGAGCTGGTATCCTAAAGACAGACACGAGTCCAGGTTGTGGCCAAAACACTGGTGGAACTCGCACCAGGCGTCCGGCTTTGACCCCAGCACCTTCTCGCCTACCTTCTCAGGCGCCTTCAACCTAGCAGATATGTTAGGGATAGCGATCAGGTCCGCTAGTCCCATGACGAATTTGTGCTTAGGCGGGCGATTGTACTCCCGGCGTGCTGGTTGTTGGCGTGCTGGTTGTGGCGCGCTTGGCTTCTTCCCTTATTTCTCCTATCATAAGGATAGCGAGTCCTTTGGTCTTTTCTGGCCGCCGCCGCCGTTTCCAGCACCCTCTGTGGCTGGATCCTGGTCTGGGCGCGTGGCCTGGCGGGAGCCACGCTGCCTCTCTTCTCGGCGACTTCACTCTCGTCGACGATGTGGGCCACCGCAAGTCGCCTGACTTCAGCAAACGTCGCTGGATGAGCCCTGATCAAGGCCTCGCAGAATGGCCCTGGCTGCACGCCCTTCTTGAAGGCATAGACCAGCATTTCTTCATCCTTGGCCGGCGATCTGACCATTTGCGCTCCGAAGCGATTGAGGTAGTCTCTGAGGGACTCCCCATGGTACTGCCTTATATCAAACAGATCATAGGACACCCTGGGCGGTGCCTTATTCACAATGTACTGCTCGACAAAGATTTTCGAGAATTGTTGAAAATTGGTTATGTGGCCATTAGGCAGGCTCACAAACCACTCCATCGTCGTTCCCTGGAGCGTACTCACGAACATCTTGCAGTAGACGGCGTCTGACCCTCCCGACAGCATCATCTGCGTGTGGAACGTGGTCAGATGAGCCTCTGGATCCTCCACGCCGGTAAAAACAGCCTTAACCGGAACCACGCTCGTGGGAATTGGCGTGTCGGTAATCGCCTGAACGAAAGGCATTGGGAACACACGAGGTGGCGTCGACGGTGCCACCTCTTCAGTAGAAGAACGTCCCTGCTGCTCCTGAAGAGCTCGACGCAGCTCCTCAGCTACCTTGCTGAGCTCCTCGTTCCTGGCGCGAGAGGCGACCAGGTCCTCATGTATCCTTGCCTGCTCTACGCGCGAGGCTTCCACAGTTGCCTGCAACGAGCGCATCATCTCTGCCATCTGCGCCATGGTCATGGCGGCGTCGCCTTCAGCAGCGACAGGCGCCACGGGACTGGAACGATTGCTTCTCATTTTTCTCGTTAACTTCAGCGAACCACAGGAATACAGCAAACAACACTTCAACCACGATCGAATCGGCAATCAATCGGAGAAAACTCAAGAAACTGCGCAAGAACTCAAGAACACCGAAAACCTTCGCAGAAAACCACAAAAGAACTCGAACTTCCACCAAACAGATTGCGCGCAAGCAACAAAAGACCTCACTCCACCGATTGGAAACCGAACAAACGGTACAAAACGCAAACTCACCGAACGAAACTCAAAGAAACTGCGAACGACGGTTGCACCAGCACGCAACCACGTAGAAAACCTCGAAAGCTTCCACGAACTCACGCTGTGGATGGGAGCAAGTTTTACACGGCCCCACGGTGGGCGCCTGATGATCCTGCCTGTTGACCGGAACGCTGGAGAATGCCTCGTCAAAGGATCGACGTGCGCACCGCTTCTCACCTTCGTTCCTCTCTGGGATCTACTTCAAGAACCTGCAAAGAAACGACACGGCGCCGCTGCGGCCGATCGCACTCCGACGCTCAAGTCAGTGACGGTATCACCAAATACTAAGAACGAGAACCGAGCAAATCCTCTCTCACAATCAGCTCTATCACTCGCAAGCGTAAAGTGTATGAACTGAACGTGCGTACCTCAGAAAGTCTATTAAGAACTCTTATATACCTGGTGGCTTTCTCTCTCCTAGCAGTTACAGACTTGGACACGTAGCTCGTATCCGACTGTACACGTGCCATCATCTGGAGGCTCCCTGACTTGGCGCTGCTTCTACTCTCATTTTTGGCTAAGTTACTTATGCATGGTACTGCCCAGTGCATAGCTAACTTAGGAGTGCGATCTCTACTGGAACTGGCGAGTTAGGGCCTTCATACACCTTCCCTGTGGTCTCGCCGGCCGCCTTCATAATCTGCTTCTCCTCCATCTTCGGCGATGTGCTTGTTCTGGCGATCTCCGACTGCTTGGTCGCCTGGGTCTTCATCTGGCGACTTGATCTTTAACCTGGCGATCGCCTATTCTGGGAAACTGGAAGTCGGAACACGCCAGCTTAACAACTGGCGACTACGCGTGCCCCCCCGACTTCCTTCCCTTCTTGCCAACCTGGCGCCTTGTCAACACGCCTACACTGTAGCAGGATGCCACGTCATCATACCCGACTACCAGGGCGGTACAGGTACTATCAGTGTTATTGGTAGAAATAATACTGATGGTACCACCAGTGTTATTTGTGGCAATAATACTTATGGTACCATCAGTGTTATTGGTGGGAATAATACTGATGGTACCATCAGTGTTATTGGTGGGAATAATAAAGATGGAACTATCAGTGTTAATGGAGGGAATAATAGTGATGGTACCATCAATGTTATTGGTGGAAATAATACTGATGGTACCATCAGTGTTATTGGTGGGAATAGTACTTATGGTACCATCAGTGTTATTCGTGGGAATAATACTGATGGTACCATCAGTGTTATTCGTGGGAATAATACTGTACCGTCTCGTCCTCGAGCGTTGACCAAAGTCAAAATCAACAGGTTGACTGCTTAAGGCGTCGCCAGAATGAGGCGTCGCCCGACGTAGGCGTCTCGAGGATAAGGCATCGCCAAGATAAGGCATCGTCAGGTGCAAGCGTCGCCAGGTTCAGACGTCGCCAGGTTGAGGCGTCGCCAGGATGAGGCGTCGCTAGGATAAGGCATTGACGGTGTCACCCCCCGATACCCATGGGTAGGAAAGACCGTGGAGGGGGCGACACCACGAGAAGCCTCAGTACCTCAGAACAGTAATAAAGAGAAGAGGCAGGTGGCTTCAAGGCCATAGTTCTAGTACCAGTGAGGAGTAACCTGACTTGTGAAGTACCCACGCCACCTCTGAGAGACCCTTTGGACAGATACGACCCATGAGAGGGCCACGCCCAGGGGCGAACCCTCTGCATGGTACGAGAGGAAGGTAGATACACTCCCAGAGCGAGTGACTAGAGGTTGGGGTGCATGAGTTGGCACCCAGAAAGTCACCCCTTGCGCCAGAAGCACTTCGAGGAAGGAGGACTTACACGATGGATTATCCCTGAGTTGGGTTACAACGCTGTAAGGCCCTCCACGTAGAGTAGCGATCAAGTCAGAAGAACACGTGGCAGTAAGCATTGAAACATCAAGGTATATCAGTTTCCCTGAAAGTTTGCTAAGGTACGCGTTTATTCAGTTTACGTTTCGAACACGTTAAAGCACTTTAAACGCTTTAAATGCTTTAAACGTTTTAAACGCGTTGAACATTTTTATACCCTTTAAATGCGCTTTAAATGATTTGGACGTTTAAAAGGGGCTTTAGACGTTTGAGACAAGAGGGAAGTTTCAGTTTACACACACAACCTAGTTTTTTTGCTCGCGTACTCACTGTACGCACAGGCAATTAGGGAGAAAACCCGTCACTCAGTTATTTGACCACCTTTAGAGCATCCATTCGTGGTGTTCTGTACGGAGGTTTGTCACCTTTGATGTTTCTCGCTAGCTGACTTGATCGTCGGAGTGCAAACGGTCGCGAGGGCGCCCCTTTGTTCACTTCTTTTCAGGTATTCACAGAGACGGGAGTCTAGGTTGAAGACGAAGGTGCCCTAGCTCGCGAGTTTAAGCCACGCACGAAGGCGCACCTGGTCAACCGGCGGGAACATTTGGCGCCCACCGTGGGGCCGATTTAAAACTTCAGCCCCACCGTAAGAATTCAGTTCTATCACGTCTTTCGCACAGCTTTCGCAGTTATTCAGAGAGCAGTATCTAGCCAACAGAGCTCCACCACCAGTTTCATACGACCTGTTCGACGTGAAGCAGTATCAAGGCGAGACCTTAAAGGAATACATAAATCGTTTCGGGGCGCAAGTGGTGAAGGTTGGGACCACATAAGAGCCCATGATCGTATACGCATTCAGAAAGGGGGTGTGCCCTGGGCCTTTCTGCGAATCAATCATCGGCAACCGCCCCAAAACTTTCGCTGAGATAAGGCGTCGTGCGGTGGAACACATCACCTCTGAGGGGGAAGTGTACGAGAAACGCACAAGTGTTGCGCCCACGCGCCCAAGAATGCAGACGCGTGCGCAACCCGCAAGGGTCAACGAGGCCACGATGGGAAGGAAGAACCAGGAGAGGAGACGCCCTTACGAGGCAAGGAGGCCCCAGCCCAGGGGTCAAGCGGAGGGAAACAGGCCAGCGAGGAAAGGAAATAGACCGCTGAGGCACAATTTTGTGGTGGAGCTAAAAGACCTCATTGTTGTGCCCAACATAGCTGACAGGCTGATGCCACCGGTGAAGTCTGACAAGGTGCTGGGACCTCACAAAGAGTCGTGGTGCGAGTTCCATGAGGCGTTCGGGCACCATATCAAGAACTGCTTGGCGCTAGGCTATCAGTTGGATGAGCTTGTGAAGAATGGTTTCCTGAAGGATTATCTTGCTAGGTCTGCTACGACCACAACCCTGACAATACCAGAGGAGGATCAGGCGCATGAAATGCCAATCCATGGAGAAGTGCACACCATTTCTGGTGGCTTTTCTTGAGGAGGGCCCACTGCCTCTCAGCGTAAGAGGTATGCAAGGTCAGTGAATTCAGTTGCTGAGGGGGGTTCAGATGATCAGTGGGAGTCAGACCTCGTGTTTACAAGGGCTGACCTACGAGATGTTGTCCCACATGACAATGACCCCGTGGTCATTTCGATTGTCACAGTTGGGAGGAAGGTGCATAGGGTTCTCGTCGACCAGGGGAGTTCTGCGGATGTCATGTTCTGGTCGACGTTCAACAAGTTTCAATTGTCCCCTGACTTGCTGAGGCCCTACACTGGATGCTTGTATGGGTTCACAGGGGACCAAGTTGAGGTGCGTGGCTACCTGGAGCTGAGGATGACGTTTGATGGCAAATTCATGGAGCTCTTCTCGGAATCATGTGAAGAATGGTGCGGAAGCTATGGTTGTAAATGTGCAAGATCCTCCTAGGAGCTATGGTGATCTTGAAGGTGCATGATGTGTATGGAAGTAGGGAGGTTCGGCCAGCCTTATGGTAGGTTATGAAGGTGAAGATTAGATCCTAGAAACTAGGGAAAAGCAAAGTATGGCACAATGTTGGTAGCATAACTTTACTCTCATTAATCTTGGAAAATACAAGAGATGGCTTCTCCTTTTATAGCCAAGGAGGCCGTAAATCCTAAGCTAATTACACATGAAATGTGAGCAAAATGAAATGCAAATGAGAAGGCACATGGCACATGGACCACATGGCTGGTCATGTGTGCTAAGGTTCTAGAATATGCACAAAATCTAGGGTAAATCACATATAAGACAAGTTTGTGTTTTCTAACACTACACTAATTACTAAGCCACCCCTAATGGGCCTCCATGTAACATATACAAGGTCTTCTCTCTTCCATCTGTGGCTAGATCCATTTGGGCGTGAATATGCTTAGCCATTGACCTTGTAATAGGGCCTAGACGGTCTAGGCCTCCTCCTAGACGCTCCATGTGTAGCCTCCCCTCATCATGTCCTAGACGCTCCCTCCTTGAGTCTAGACGCTTATCACGGTCTAATCTTGGGTATTGGCTTCCATGGTGAGGTGTGCTTGGCCCTCCTCCATCAACGTTTACTGATGGAACGGTGTCGTGTACCGAAAGCGTCTAGTATCTAGTTGTGAACGCCGATTCAGCCTACAACATCTTGTTGGGAAGACCAACGCTGAATAGGCTAAGAGCAGTGGCTTCCACGCGCCACATGAAGATGAAGCTGCCAGATCTTAGTGGCAAGGTAATTGTGATCAAATCTGATAAGGAGGAGGCCCGGAAATGCTACGAAAATAGCTTGAAGACAAAGAGAGGTGTGTTCATGGTACTTGAACGGTCGCCCGCTTCGGACACGCTAATGGAGGTAGAGCCCTTGGAAGAGGCGACGCCGGCGGAGTCGACGCCTGCTGAGGCCTCACACGCGGAGGCGACGTCCAAAGAAGATGCGCCTTTGGAAGAAGTACACAGTGAGGCCTCGCCCATGGAAGAGGTTTCAGAGGAGGCGACGCCCGAAGCACCAGATAGGGCGACACCCATAGAAGAAGAGCGCAGGAAAGAGTCTCGTGCAGAGAGCGTGCGAGATAGGCGACCCCAACCAGTGGACAATGTGGTGGAAAGGCAGATATAGGGTAAGCTGTTCAAGTTGGGGCGTTTGTTAAGCCAGGAAGAACAAAACGAAGTGGCAGTAGTTATCTCACGCAACTTAGATGCATTTGCATGGACCGCCGCAGACATGCCAGGCATCGACCCAGATTTTTTGTGCCACCACCTCACCATGGACGCCAAAGTTCGCCCCGTGCGACAGAGAACGCAGAAGTTCAACGAAGAGAGGAGCCTTGTCGTAAGGGAAGAAACCCAAAAGTTGCTGAGTGTTGGACACATCAGGGAGATACAATACCCTGAGTGGCTGGCCAACGTCGTTTTAGTGAAGAAGGCGAATGGGAAGTGGAGGATGTGCGTCGACTTCACAGATTTGAACAAGGCATGCCCTAAAGATTCGTACCCACTACCCAACATCGACGCATTGGTGGACAGCACCTCGGGCTGCAAAATGCTGAGTTTCTTGGACGCATTCTCAGGCTACAATCAGATCAAGATGCACCCAAGGGATGAGAGTAAAACGACGTTGATGACGAAGACATGCAGTTACTGTTATAAGGTGATGCCATTTGGGCTGAAGAATGCAGGCGCCACCTACCAGAGGCTAATGGACAAGGTCCTTGCACCCATGTTGGGAAGGAACGTGCAGGCCTACGTAGATGACATGGTAGTGACTTCGCATGAGAGAGGGCGACACCTAGCCGACCTGGAGGAGCTGTTCGCCACTATAGCCAAATACCTCCTCAAGCTAAACCCGGAGAAATGCGTTTTTGGCGTCGAGGCGGGGAAGTTCTTGGGATTTTTACTCACTGAGAGGGGGATAGAGGCGAACCCTGACAAGTGCGCAACTATCATCACCATGAGGAGCCCAACCTCAGTGAAAGAAGTATAGCAACTGACTGGGAGGATGGCGGCCCTGTCAAGGTTCGTGTTTGCTGGAGGGGAGAAGGGCCACCCCTACTTCCAGTGCCTTAAGAGGAATAGCCGTTTTACATGGACAAATGAGTGTGAAGCTGCATTCCTCAAGTTGAAGGAGTACTTGGCGACGCCACCTGTGCTTTGCAAGCCACGGGCACGCGTCCCCCTTCGATTGTACTTTGCAGTAACAGAGTGGGTCATCAGCTCTGTGCTGGTCCAGGAGCAAGACCAAGTGCAGAGGCCCATCTACTTCGTAAGCAAGGCCTTGCAAGGCCTAGAGTCGAGATACCAGTCGTTGGAGAAGGCGGCGCTGGCAGTAGTGTTCTCATCCAGGAGGCTCCGCCACTATTTTCATAGTTTCACAGTGGTGGTGATGACGAACCTCCCCATTCAAAAAGTACTTCAGAAGCCAGATGTAGCGGGAAGGATGGTTCGCTGGGCGGTGGAGCTGTTAGAGTTTGATATCCAGTACGAACCCAGGGGGTCCATCAAAGGACAAGTCTACGCAGATTTCGTCGCAGAGCTCTCACCAGGAGGAGGCCCCCAAGAGGTGGAGTTAGGATCACAGTGGATGCTCTTAGTGGATGGGTCCTCCAATCAGCAGGGGAGTGGCGCTGGAATAATCTTGGAGGGGCCTAACGGAGTGTTGATCGAGCAAGCCTTACGCTTTGCCTTCAAAGCAAGCAATAACCAAGCTGAGTACGAGGCGCTGATCGCTGGAATGCTCTTGGCCAAGGAGATTGTACCATCCCGTCCCCGGGCGTTGACCAAAGTCAAAGTCAAAGTCAACGTATGTTAGGACCCCTCAAGGGGGCCCAAGGGAAGAAAGTCAATAGGTTGACCGCTCACGGCGTCGCCAGGTGTAGGCGTCGCCAGGATGAGGCGTCGCCAAGATGAGGCATCGCCAGGTTAAGGCATCGACGGTGTCACCCCCCGATACCCATGGGTAGGAAAGACCGTGGAGGGGGCGGCACCGCGAGAGGCCTTAGTACCTCAGAACAGTAATAAAAAGGAGAGAAAGGTGGCTTCAAGGCCATAGTTCTAGTACCAGTAGGGGGTAATCTGACTCGTGAAGTACTCACGCCACCGCTAGGAGACCCTGGGACAGATACGACCCATGAGAGGGCCACGCCCAGGGGAGAACCACGTGCATGGTACGAAAGAAAGGTAGATACGCTCCCAGGGCGAGTGATTAGAGGTTAGGGCGCATGAGTTGGCACCCAGAAAGTCACCCCCTTGTGCTAGATGCACTTCGAGAAAGGAGGACTTACACGATGGATTATCCTTAAGTTGGGGTACGACGCTGTAAGGCTCTCCCCATGGCAGTAATCACTGGAACATCGATGTTTTCCTGAAAGTTCGCTAAGGTACGCATTGATTTAAACGTTTTAAACGTGTTAAACGTTTTTATACGCTTTAAATGCGTTTTAAGACGCTTTAAATGCTGGAGGCGTTTAAAAGGGCCTTTAGACGTTTGAGATAGAGGCCGAGTTTTTGACCTAGTTTTCGCAATTTTACACAGAGAAAAACCCTAGTTGTTTTGCTCATGCACCCACGGTACGCACAGGCAATTAGGGAAGTGTACCGTCCCGTATCCGGGCGTTGACTAAGTCAAGGTCAATGTCAACGGCTGAGAGTCAAAGTCAACACAAGGCTTCGCCTAGGTGTGGAGACGCCAAGTGCCAGCATCGCCGAGAGGAAGCGTCGCCAAGGCAAGGCGTCGCCTAGGTGAAGGCGTCGCCCAACCAGGGCGTCGCCAGATCAAACAGTGTAGAAACAAGGCAATCACAGCGCGGTTCCCCGATACCCATGGGTAGGAAAGACCATGGAGGGAGCGACACCGTGGGAAGGCCTCAGGTCCCGATATCTCGGGAAAGTGATAAAGAGAAAGAAAAGGTGGCTTTAAGGCCATAGTGATAACATCAAGGTAGGGCAGCCTGACTCGTGAAGTGCCCCTGCCACCCCAGAGACGCCTTCGGGACAGATACAACCCAAGAGGAAGGTCACGAAAAGAAGGCAGATACGCTCTCAAAGTAAGTGGCTAGATGATGGAGGAGGGCCCAAGCTCACCACACTATGAAAGCCAAGCTTCCAAGGCTAAGACCGTCTAGCTTATGAAGAGGAGCGTCTAGACTCAAAGAGGAGCGTCTAGCCTAAGATATGGAGCGTCTAGACCATGATAAGGAGTGGCTACATAAGGAGCATCTAGAAGGACCGTCTAGCTCACCACACATGGATCAAGCTACGGTTTGGGAAAGCCTTGTAATTGGTACATGAAGGCCCATTAGGGGTACATAGTAGATAGGATAGTGTAGAAAGCACTTTTGGATGGAAACATTCTAGAATCTAGGGTTGTGTGGCCGGTCATTGCACATGGCACATGGCTTAGAATTTAGATTTAATTTTGGTTTTCTTTTCCTTAGAATTCAGCTTAACATTTACGTCCAAGATAGCCTATAAATAGGAAGGCTATCTCATTGTATTTTTCAAGTTTAATTGAGTAAGGTTATGCTGCCATTTTTGTGCACAAGCTTTACTTCTCCTAGAAATCTAGGCTCTAAACTTCAATCCTTTCACCTTCTCCCTTGAGCTGGCCGAACCACTCAAACACCATACTCATCATGCACCTACAAGGCCAACACAACTCCTAGGAGGGTCTTGATCATCTCACCCATTGCTTCCGCACCTTATTTTCTACTTTGATTCAAGAAGAACACATGAAAATGCCATCATTTGGTATCATGAGCTTTTGGTTCTTCAAGATGAGTAGCTTGGTCTTTTAAATTTTCAGTTCTTCTCTATTTCATATTGTCATTTACTTTCCTTACTTGTCTTGCTGTTTTTTACATCTTAATTTGTTCTGGGTGTGCTTATGGAAGATCCAACCAAAGCACAATTGTTCAATTGATCTTGAACAAATTCTGTGCAGCTTGTGATAGGATTCCTTACACCATTGAGTGGCTGTTTTCTTTTAGGAATTTGAGTCCTTATTGCTTTCTTAATTTTGCTTCATTTTATGCTTTGAGTCTTTATTTTCTGAATCTATAAATGTTGTGTCAAGTCATGTGAATCCATATTTGTCAACAATTCTTAGTAGTCCTATTATTGGCTTGATTGTTTCTTGCTTTTGGGTCTCTTTAATTTGTTTGAATCTGCTGTTCTTTGGTCCTTTGGTGCCTTTTTTATTTTTAGTTTGAGTTCATATTGTGTTTAGATCATACAAAATTCTATTTCACAAATTTCCATTGTGTCTAAACTTTGGTATCTTGCTGTTTTTGTTTCCAGTTTTCAGATTCCCCTGTTTACACCTTCTCTGTTTTGGCTGTTTTAACCCAGAAAAATATTTCCACCCATAGGAAAATTCTGATTTTCTGGAAAATGCAAGTTTAAAGTGTTATAGAAAAGACAAAAAAAGAATTAGGTCAAAAGAAGCAACAGAAAAAAAATGATAAATCTTTTAAGATCAGAGTGCAAATCTGAAGCGCTCCAGCTGGCCTAACCGAACACCAATTTTGAAAAATTTATTAAAAATAAATGGTGCATCCGTTTAGAGTGAATCCAAAGCCAGATTTTAGATAAGATCCTGAATATCTTGCATAACAAATTTCAGAGCCAAATTCCAAAAATACAGATCAGCATAAATCGGGGAACAAACACGTTTTCTGGCCCACAACATTTTCCAGTGGTGCTGTTTTTTTTATTTGGTCATCTAATCTAGTGCTTTTCTTTAGGTATTCCTTTTGTGTGCCAACTTTTATTGAGTACCTTTAATTGTTTCCTTTAATTTCTTGAATCTCTTTCTAAGTTGTCATATTATAAATCCTTTTGGTGGTACTGTTTTCTTTCAATTAAATTTGTTTCTTGCTTTTGTTCCTTGACCTCTCTTTTTGGGTGCTGGAATTTAATTTCTCCCTTGGTGCTTATGTGCATGGAATTTGACTTGGTTTAAGGTTTAGACCTTGTGAATAGGTGCTGGAAATTGGAGAATTAAAGCCAACATTCTAAGGAGGAGACAAAGCCAAAGCCGAAACAAGCTTTCTTGAAACAAACACTACAAACACTTAGGAGATCAACAATCAAGACAACAAAGAAGTGCACTAACCAAAAGGAGGAACAACAAAGGGAGTTTTCTCTTATTTTCTTTGCAACTTGGTTTATTGTTAATTACCTTGTTAATTACGTTTAGACGGTGAGTGTGTCTTCAAGGGCTCAAAGTGTCCAAGAAGCCTCACCTAGGGCCGAATAGTATAGCATTCTTGAGTAGTAATTGTTACTTGTTTGTAATTGCTTTTCTTTTGCTTTCATAGCTACGTTTTGCATGTTTATTTTTGTTTAATTTGTGTGCTAAACCGACTAGCTTTGATTGCATAGTTAGCTTGCATTGTTTTCTTGCATTTATTTCTCAACTTATTTGTGTTCTAAGTGTTTCACTAAGAGAAAGTCTTGTGTGAAGATATTGGGGGATAGTTTTTGGCAAGGAAAAGGCTTGGTACTTAAGTAGTCCTTTGTGACTCACCTCCCTTACCTGGAAAACTACCTTCTTTAACTTTCCTAAACTTTCTCAAAGTAAAACACCTATATACACAAAGTTTTAGCCATGTCTTCTTCTTCTCACTCTCCAAAGTCTATAGAAAGTGAAGTAAAATCTTTGAAAACTCTTTTAAAAGAAGTATCCCAAGCGGTACAATTGATATCTTTTAGACAATTGGAGAATGAGAACAAAATCAATGAGTTGGCTAAAGCTCAAGAAGAGAAATCACAAAACTCACAAAAATCAAAAAAAACTCATGCATCCCATTCTAAAAGTAATGAGACTCTAGGGGAGGGAAGCCTTAGAATTAATGACTATTACCAACCACCCCCTAGAAGAACTAGACAAAGGGAGCAAGAGAGCCCAAAGGAAGTAAGGGTAGACCTACCCCATTTCTATGGTAAGGAAGATGTAGAGGCCTACCTAGATTGGGAGATGAAAGTAGAGCAACTCTTTGCTTGCCATAGGGTGAGTGAAGAGAGGAAGGTACCCTTAGCAACCCTTAGTTTCCAAAGCAATGCCATGTATTGGTGGACCTCTTTAGAGAGAGACCGACGTCTTCATAGGGAGCCTTCCATAGAATATTGGAATGACCTTAGGGGAGCCCTAAGACGTCGCCACATACCTTCCTACTACCATAGGGAGTTGATGGACAAGCTCCAAAGACTCCAACAAAAGAACTTAAGTGTGGAAGAGTATAGGCAGAAAATGGAGCTCTACATGATGAGAGCATCCATTAGAGAGGAAGAAACCACCACCATATCTAGGTTTCTAAGTGGGCTCAACTTTGAGATAAGGGATAGAGTAGAACTATTACCCTACCAAGACTTGAATGATTTGGTTCAACTTTGCATTAAAGTTGAACAACAAAATTTGCGCAAAACTTCAAGTCTAAGGGTGGGTTCTTACTCCAACTCTTATCCCAAGAAAGACTTTAAAAGGGAGGGTAGTACACCTAGAGACGAATCCAAAGAAACTACCAAACCCTTAGTGAAAGATGCCTCCACCCCATACATCCGAGCTAGGGACACCAAGTGCTTTAAATGTTTTGGAAGAGGGCATGTGCAAGCGCAATGTCCAAACCAAAGGGTTTTGTTTTTAAAAGGAAAAGATGAGTACACAAGTGGTGAGGATGAACCTAGTACTCAAGAAAAAGGGGAAGGAGAAAGGATAAATCCTTTGGAGGGGGACTTATTGATGATTCAAAGAATCCTCCACAATCAACCTAGTGCATCCAACGAGACACAACGAGAGAACATTTTTCATACTAGATGCAATGTTTTAGAAAATATATGCTCTCTTATTGTGGATGGTGGGTCATGCTGCAATTGCTGTAGCACTAGATTGATTGAAAAATTAAAACTACAAGTAGTTCCTCATCCAAAACCGTACAATTTACAATGGATCAATGAGGATGGAGAACTACGTGTAGACAAACAAGTGGAAATCGAGTTTTCTATAGGTAACTACAAAGACAATGTTTTATGTGATGTAGTACCTATGGAAGCTTGCCACATCTTATTAGGTAGACCATGGCAATTTGATAAGAAAACCTCGCATAATGGTCTAACTAACGAGATTTCTTTCATCCACAAGCACAAAAGATTTGTACTTAGCCCTTTACCACATTCCCAAGTGGTAAAAGACCAAATACAAATGAAACACAAAAGGGATGAAGAAAAAATAGAAAAAGAGAAAAATTTTGGGAAACAAAAGGCGTGGGAGAATAGTGTTACTTCCCACAAGGTCATTCAACAAGTCAAGCCCAATGAAACTACCTTTACAAATATGCTTCTTGTTGAACAACCTAGCCTTTCCTATTGTAAAGGAACACTTGCAAGCATGAGCACAAAAGAAAAGTCTTTAAAAGAAGCTTGCATAGATCAAGACTATTTCTCAAATGTGTTAAGATATCCCCAAAAGAATGACAAGTTATCTATAAGCAACTACCAATTTTTGTATGAAGTAGTGCCTAGAACAACTTGCCATGTCTTATTGAGACAACTAATGCAAAATGTACAAATTTTCATAAACAATGGTTGTACCAACGAGACTCTCTTTGCACATAAGAGAAAAAGTCTACAAGAAGGAGAACTCATGGGGCAAATGAGAATTGATGAAACTCTAGAGCTTTTAAGAGGAAAACTTTTGTCACCCATGAGAAAAGAGGTTCAAAGACATTACTTTAGGTACAACTTTTGTTTTCAAACTACACCTAAAGCGAAGTCTCAAGAACTCTATCCTCGTTCACCTTTTGTCAAAAATACTTGGGAAGACACACATTTCATATCAGAGCTTCCTAGGACAACAAAAGGTCTTGATTCTTTCTCCATGGAAGTGGATAAACTCTTCTTAAGAAAAGTGACAAGCCTCCATGATTTATTTTCAAAATTAAGGGATAGAGCTCCAAAATTTGAAAACATAGCTCTTCCTTCTATGCTTCACGAAATCATGAGGGACATTCACAATTCTTGGGATAAGAATCCTTTTCCTTTTATACATGCATACAATGGAGTAGTCCACAAGATTACTCATACCTCTCCATTTGAAGTTGTATGTGAACATGGTCCTTTTACCTTTTTAAAGTTGTCACCATTTCCTAAAGGGATTATGCCTAAGGCAAAAGTAACTACTTTTGGAAATTTTAGAAAACATAAGAGGATTAGAAGGCACCTACAACCCTCAAAAGGGAGATATTGCGAGAAGTTGGCCAACATAAGAGAAAAACAAGAATGGCAACTTCACACAATTATCTGTTTTCCAAAGGCTCACCCTAACTCCTTTGCTTTGTTTCAGGATTCACATAGATTGACATTTGATCCGGGAGGATACATCTTGACGAAGCAAGAGGCTACTATCCGAGATCAAGAATGCACATCTGAGGATAGATCTTCTCATGAAGGAGGAGATGATGGACACCATCCAGCCACAACCATCCCCCAAGCAAAAGCCTTGGATTTGAGGACAAATCCTTTTCAAGAGGGAGGGGATGATGGAGGAGGGCCCAAGCTCACCACACTATGAAAGCCAAGCTTCCAAGGCTAAGACCGTCTAGCTTATGAAGAGGAGCGTCTAGACTCAAAGAGGAGCGTCTAGCCTAAGATATGGAGCGTCTAGACCATGATAAGGAGTGGTGGCTACATAAGGAGCATCTAGAAGGACCGTCTAGCTCACCACACATGGATCAAGCTACGGTTTGGGAAAGCCTTGTAATTGGTACATGAAGGCCCATTAGGGGTACTTAGTAGATAGGATAGTGTAGAAAGCACTTTTGGATGGAAACATTCTAGAATCTAGGGTTGTGTGGCCGGTCATTGCACATGGCACATGGCTTAGAATTTAGATTTAATTTTGGTTTTCTTTTCCTTAGAATTCAGCTTAACATTTACGTCCAAGATAGCCTATAAATAGGAAGGCTATCTCATTGTATTTTTCAAGTTTAATTGAGTAAGGTTATGCTGCCATTTTTGTGCACAAGCTTTACTTCTCCTAGAAATCTAGGCTCTAAACTTCAATCCTTTCACCTTCTCCCTTGAGCTGGCCGAACCACTCAAACACCATACTCATCATGCACCTACAAGGCCAACACAACTCCTAGGAGGGTCTTGATCATCTCACCCATTGCTTCCGCACCTTATTTTCTACTTTGATTCAAGAATAACACATGAAAATGCCATCACTAGATACTTGGGGGCATGAGTTGGCACCCAAAAAGTCACCCCTAGCGCATTAGCACTCCCAAGTAGGAGGACTCACACGTAGAAACGTCCCCAGATGGGCAGAAACCTCCCCAGATGGGGTCACGGCGTCGTGAGGCCCTCCACGTGTACAACAGCCATGTCAGAATGGAAACACCCTTTAGTCAGGTGCCAGGTAATTAAGAGTCATTCAATACAGTTTCCCCTTCGAGCATTCAGGTACTATAATGGCTCCCAAGCGTTTCAACGACTTAAATGCGCTACGTTTTCTAATTAAAACGCTTTAATGAGTGCGTTATGTTTGTGATTAAAAGCGCTTTAAGGCGCTTTAAATGCTTGGGTAGTTTAAATAGCGCGGAGAATGTTGGAAAGAGGGTTGGAACTTTCGGCAAATTTACCAGAGAACTCTCTAGTTGCTTGCTCGTGCTTCAAGGTTACGCACAAGTGACTGGAGAATATTTTTGCCTGAAGGAGACAACACACACACATATACACAATTCTTTTACCACCTTCAGAGTGCCATACGCGGTGCTCAGACACGTAGGTGGACAGTTTTGGTGTTTCTTCCTGGCTGACTTGAGCGTCGGAGTGCACACGGCCGCTAGGGCGCCCCTTTGTCCTCTTTTTTGTAGGAATCCACAGGCAACCAGTGGGAAGGAGTCCCTAGCTGACGGTTGAGGTCGTGCGCGAAGACGTCCCGGTCAACCGGACGGAACATTTGGCGCCCACCGTGGGGCAGATATAAAACATCAGTCCCATCACAGGCTCGAGAAAGTTTACCAAGTTACAGTAACGTTGAAGGAGGTTGGAGTGACAATGGCCCCCACCAGACGAAGAGCAGCACGCGCAGCCCCAGCAGACCTATCCATGCAACAGGTCCTGGAGATAATGAGGGGGCTGCAGCAGGACATGGCGGATTCGAAACTGGAACAAGAACGCATGCAGGCAGACCTCGATGCCTCGCATGAGCGGAACGAAGAGCTCCACCGGGTGAATGAGGAGTTGCGCCAAGGCCTGAGAAACGATAGGAGGCGGCCTGGGCATGACGAGATGGAGAATCATTCCCCACCAAGGGAGTTTTCCACTCCTTTCTCACAGGAGATCCTAGACGCAACGATCCCGAACACGTTCGCGGGACCCAAGGTGATCTTCACCGGGATGGAGGACCCAGAGACGCACCTGGCTGCATTTCACACGCAGATGGTCCTGATAGGCGGTTCTGATGCTGCCAAGTGCAAGCTCCTCATGAGCACCCTGACCGGGATGGCTATGGATTGGTTCATTAGCCTCCCAGAAGGTCATATCACATCTTTCCGCCAATTTTCGCGATTGTTCCGAGAACAGTACTTAGCCAACAAGGCCCCGCCGCCGGTCTCCTACGACCTGTTCGACGTGAAGCAATATCAGGGGGAGACCCTGAAGGAGTATATCAATCGCTTCGGGGCCCAGGTCGTGAAGGTTGGCACAACAGAGGAGCCTATGATCGTGTACGCATTTGTGAAAGGCGTGTGCCCCGGCCCCTTCGGAGAATCCATTATCCGCAATCGCCCTAGGACTTTCACCGAATTACGGCGCACGGCGGTAGAGCATATTGCTTCGGAAGGGGAGGTATGTGTGAAGCACACCAGCGCCGTGCCCTCACGCCCGAGGGGACCGGCGCGAGTTCAACCCGTCAGAGTCAATGAGACCACGACAGGGAGGAAGAAGCCAGTGGCGAGACGCCCCAGAAAGCCCCAGCCCCGGGGCCTAGCGGGAGGCGAACGCCCCGCCAGAGAAAGAGCAAGACCGGCGAGGTACAACTTCGTGGTTGAGTTGAAGGATTTGATCGCCGTGCCCAACATAGCTGAGAGGCTGAGGCGACCGGCGAAGACCGACAAAGTGTTAGGGCCCCGTAAAGACTCTTGGTGCGAATTCCACGAGGCTTTCGGGCACCAAATTGATAATTGCCTGTCGTTGGGCTACCAGCTAGACGAGCTGGTGAGGACTGGGTTTTTGAAAGATTATGTCGCAGATTCCACAACGATCGCCACCTTGCCGCTGCCGGCAGATGAGCCAGCACACGAGATGCCTGTGCTTGGCGAGGTCCACACCATTGCTGGAGGTTTTTCCGGCGGAGGACCCACCGCCTCCCAGCGGAAGAAATACGCGAGGGGGGTGAATTCAGTCGAAGAGAGGCTCTCGGGGGAGCCTTGGGAGTCAGATATTGTGTTCACGAGAAGAGACCTCCGGGATGTGATACCCCACGACAACGACCCCGTTGTCATCTCAGTCGTCACAGCTGGAAGGAAGGTCCACAGAGTGCTCGTTGATCAAGGGAGCTCGGCAGACGTCATGTTTCTGTCGACCTTTAATAAGTTACAGTTGTCCCCTGATCTGTTGAGTCCCTATACTAGGTGCCTGTATGGGTTCGGAGGTAACCAGGTAGAAGTCCGGGGGTACCTGGAGTTGAGAACTACGTTCACAGACGGAGAGGCCTCCCGCACCGAGAGCATCCGGTACCTCGTCGTGAACGCTAATTCTGCCTACAATATTTTGCTGGGCAGACCGGCGTTAAACCGTCTGAGCGCGGTGTCCTCCACCCGTCACATGAAGATGAAGCTGCCGGACCTCAGTGGCCGGGTGATAGTCATCAGGTCAGACCAGGAGGAGGCGAGGAAATGCTATGAAAACAGCCTGAAAACGAAGAGAGGCGTATTCATGGTGTATGAACGTCCGCCGAGCGCGGACGCGACGATGATTGAGGCGATGCCCGCTGGGTCGACGCCTGAAGAGGCCATGGCGGAGAGAGGGCGATGCCCGAAGCAGATGTGCCGATGGAGAAAGGCCCTGATGACGCGGCGCTCGTAGAAGAGGCGGCGCCCGTCGAAGATGATAGCAGGGAGCAGCCTGCAGCTAACGCCATAGAAAGGGAGATTGGCGGCAAAACTTTCAAGTTAGGAAGTTCGCTAAGCCCCGAAGAACAGGAAGGGGTGGCAGGAGTGATTTCACGCCACCTGGATGCCTTCGCATGGTCCGCCTCGGATATGCCAGGCATCGACCCCGATTTCCTGTGTCACCACCTCAGCATGGACGCCACGGTCCGCCCCGTGCGTCAGAGAAGGAGAAAGTTCAATGAGGAACGACAACAGGTGGTGAAAGATGAAACGCAGAAGCTGCTGAGCGCTGGCCACATCAGGGAGATTCAGTACCCTGAGTGGCTCGCCAACGTCGTTTTGGTGAAAAAGGCGAACGGAAAGTGGAGGATGTGTGTTGACTTCACGGACCTGAATAAGGCATGCCCAAAGGACTCGTATCCGCTGCCCAGCATCGACGCCTTAGTAGACAGTGTGTCCGGCAGCAAGGTACTAAGTTTCCTGGACGCCTTTTCAGGGTACAACCAAATCAAGATGCACCCAAGAGACGAGAGCAAGACTGCATTCATGACCGAGACATGCAGTTATTGCTATAAGGTGATGCCCTTCGGGCTGAAAAATGCGGGCGCCACGTACCAGAGGCTAATGGACAAGGTCCTGGCGCCAATGCTTGGGAGGAATCTGTACGCTTATGTAGACGACATGGTGGTGGCGTCGCAAAATAGGGTGCAACACATGGCAGACCTGGAGGAGCTGTTCCACACAATATCCAAGTACCGCCTCAAGTTGAACCCTGGGAAGTGTGTTTTCGGGGTAGAGGCCGGTAAGTTCTTGGGTTTTTTGCTCACCGAGAGGGGGATAGAGGCGAACCCCGACAAATGTGCGGCTATTATCGCCATGCGGAGCCCGACATCGGTAAAGGAGGTGCAACAGTTGACAGGGCGGATGGCGGCGCTCTCGAGTTTGTTTCCGTCGGAGGAGAAAAGGGGCACCCGTACTTCCAGTGCCTCAAGAGAAACAGTCGCTTTTCATGGACTGATGAATGCGAAGCGGCTTTCATTAAGTTGAAGGAGTACCTGGCGACGCCACCGGTCCTCTGCAAGCCGGTAACGGGCGTGCCCCTCCGATTGTATTTTACTGTAACGGAGCTGGCCATCAGCTCTGTGTTGGTCCAAGAGCAGGACCAGAGTCAGAAGCCCATCTACTTCGTAAGCAAGGCCTTACAGGGGGCTGAGACGAGGTACCAAGCACTAGAGAAGGCGGCGTTGGCGGTAGTGTTCTCTGCTAGGAGGCTCCGTCATTACTGCCACAGTTTCACGGTGGTGGTGATGACCAATCTCCCTATATAGAAAGTGCTGCAGAAACCCGATGTGGCAGGAAGAATGGTACGCTGGGCAGTAGAACTGTCAGAATTCGACATCCAGTACGAGCCTAGAGGATCCATCAAAGGGCAGGTGTACGCAGATTTTGTAGCAGAACTTTCGCCCGGAGGTGAGCCTGAGGTGGAAACGAGTTCGCAGTGGCTGCTCTCGGTTGATGGCTCTTCAAACCAACAAGGGAGCGGTGCAGGAATAGTCTTGGAGGGACCCGACAGCATACTGATCGAGCAGGCCTTGCGTTTCGCCTTCAAGGCAAGTAACAATCAGGCAGAATATGAAGCCCTGATAGCAGGAATGCTCTTGGCCAAGGAGATGGGCGCACAGAACCTCCTGGTGAAGAGCGACTCTTAGTTGATTACGGGGCAAGTGTCGGGTGAGTTCCAGGCGAAGGACCCACAGATGGCGGCGTATCTAAAATACGTCCAGTTGTTGAGCGGGGTGTTCAACGCTCTTGAGTTGATACACATCCTGAGGGAGCAGAATGCCAGAGCTGACCTGCTCGCAAAGCTGGCCAGCTCAGGCAAAGGGGGTAGACAGAGGACAGTGATCCAGGAAACTCTCAAAGCTCCGCGTCGTTTCGTGGAAGACAACAGGGTGGATGTCCTCCAGATTTATACATCAAGGGGAAGGCCGAGGAGTCATTCCTCTTTGACCCAAGATACGCAGAGGGCGCCCCGCATCAGCATATACGCGGGTGTGCCTGAAGAAGAGCAGATACAGGTCTGTGTTTTGTCCCAGAAAGACACCTGGATGACGCCCTATAAACGATACCTGGCGGATGGGGCTCTTCCAGTGGACCCTGAAGAAGGTAAAAAAGTTAAAAGAAATGCCGCAAGATATACTTTGGTGGATGGGGTGCTATTCAGGCACGGCTTCACTCACCCTATCCTAACATGCGTCAGTGGCGATGAGTGCACCAGGATAATGGCGGAGTTACACGAGGGCATCTGCGGAAGCCATGTAGGAGGAAGATCCTTAGCCTCCAAGGTAATACGCGCAGGTTTCTTCTGGCCAACAGTGAAAGAGGATTGCGCACGGCACGCCCAGCGGTGTAAGCAATGCCAAAAGCACGCCGACTGGCACAAGGCGCCGCCAGAAGAGTTGCGGTCCATATACAGCCCGTGGCCTTTTCATACATGGGGGATTGACATCCTGGGCCCTTTCCCACTGGCAATCAGGCAGATGAAGTATCTGATCGTCGCCATCGAATACTTCACTAAGTGGATGGAGGCAGAGCCCGTGGCACAGATCACTGCGCATAAGGTACAGCATTTCGTGTGGAGAAACATTGTGTGTCGCTTTGGCGTACCTAGGCGCCTGATATCTGACAACGGGACCCAGTTTGCCAGTCAGCAGTTGAGAAATCTGTGTGCTGAAGTAAGAATCAAACAAGTGTTCGCGTCGGTCGAACACCCCCAGACCAATGGGCAAGTAGAGTCGGCGAACAGAGTTCTGCTGAGGGGGTTAAAAAGAAGGTTAGAGAAAGCCAAAGGGGCGTGGGCGGAAGAGGTGCCAAGGATTGTATGGGCATATCACACCACGCCCCAATCCTCTACTATGGAGACGCCTTTCAGTTTGGTGTACGGGTCGGACGCAATGATTCCAGTAGAAATACATGAAAGCTCACCACGTTTTCAAAACTTTGTGGTGGAGGAGTCCAATGAAGAGAGGCGGGTAAACCTCGATCTGCTAGAAGAGGTCTGGGAAGAAGCTAGAATAAAAGTTGAAGCGATGAAGAGAAGGGTAGAGCGGCAATATAGCTCTAAGGTAAAGCCGCGACAATTTCAGGTGGGCGACCTAGTGATGAGGAAAACCCACCCATACGAGTTGGAGAATAAGCTGTCTCCCAAATGGACCGGGCCCTTCAGGGTTACTGAGGCTAAGGGCAATGGTTCGTACAACCTGGAGACCTTAGATGGAGGCCCTATCCCGCGCAGTTGGAATGCAGCCAACTTAAAATTTTATTTCAGTTGACTTATGTAAGCAGTATGTAACAATTTAGTTGAAGGGGACACTCTTTTTCCCGTTCGGGGGTTTTTTAACAAGGTCACCCTAATAAAAGGAAAAACCAGTTGAGAAAAAGAAGTGCCTTGGTTTTCAGCCTTTATCTTTCCTTGTTAGAAGTAATGTGATGCGCCGCCTAGGCCATGGCGTCGCCAAGAAAGAAGGCGTCGCCCAGGTCATGGCGTCGCCCAGAAAGAAGGCGTCACCTAGATAAGGGCGTCGCCCAAGTGAAGTGAAGGCATGCATCGTTGAAAGAACGAGACGAAAAGAAAGCGCGCAGTACATGAAGCATATGCAAAGTAAAGTAGCGTTACAAAAATCAAGTATGACATTGAAAAGTTGTTGTTACAAGCAATGTTCAATACAATGGGAGCAGTACAAACGACACAAACGCTACAAATCATGCAAAAACACGAACAAGCCATTTCTCAGCGCTCATCAGAGTCATCACTGGAGGAAGGCGAAGCCCCTTTTCCAGCCCGCAACGCTCGAGTAAGTCGTGTCCTCTTTTCTTGGTTTAGTTTCGAACCTGCACCAAGGGAAAAGACGTGTTAGAGGCACCATGAAGAAAGACAGGCACAGTTAGAAAGTAACGAAGGTCGAGTTTCCTGAGGCAGTGGTTCTTACATATGTACTTCTCAAGAGTCCCAACGTTGAACTCCAGGCTGATCACCGTAGCAGAGTCAAAACCTCCCGCCTCAGCAAGAATCCGGCAAGCTATTTGATCACTTGGAGCCAGATTCTTGAGGGGTTTGGCTTTGAGGACCTTTTCCTCTCTCACCCAGTACAGCGGAAACCCATCCAGAGCGTCGGGGACAAGGTCAGTACGACAGATCTTGAAGAACCGGCCTTTCCACCCGGTGAACGAGCTCTGGAAGGGTGTGAAGAGAACTCTCCCGGGTACATTACTGAGAGTTACCCAGAGGTTGTGTCTCTGCCTCTTCACCTCAAAGAAGTGAAGAAAGAGGTCAACCGAGGGTGCACAACCCAGAAACCCGAAGAGAATGTCGAAGGCTTTGACAAAGGCCCAGCTGTTGGGATACAACTGGGCCGGAGCCACGTTGATCTCTGTCAGCAGTTCCTTGTCGAACCAAGAAAAGGGTAAGCGCACTCCGATGGTCTTGAACACCACCTGGTAAAAGTCAAAAAAAGGGACCCCTTCGTTGGCCCGTTCGTCTCCACATACTGGCTCCCCTAGAGTGCAAGGGAGCACAGCGATGTCGTCGTCATGCCTCCTCGCAAAGGCCCGGTGGTCATAGGAACACGAATCCCCTTTGTGCTCCTTATGGCCCTGGTAGAAAGCAAGCATGAACACTCATCAAGAAGTTCACTCGAAGCCCAAGGGTACAAATCTTTGGGACGAACCCTGGAGGAAGCAGCGTGAGAAGACATTCTGTAACACTATCGGGACTGTCAGAAACGCAAGAGTTGAGTGAGGGAAACGAAGGCTGGAACGACCCTTCGTAAGAAACGAAAGGGTGCAAGAAGAAAGAATGCAAGTAGGTTATGAAGAGTGAGAAATGATGAGGATGGTTCCAGAGTTTGAAGAGTTAAATAAAGCGGTTAGAGCGCCAAACGACGTGAATGGATGCACCGCACGATTGATACACGTGGCAGAAGATGAAAGGATGACGCTGGCACCACTGGATTAAATCAGAAAACGTCGTATATATCCAGTGGTACGATGCGCCGTCGAGAGCGAGTCAGGGGTACAGCAGGAGTCAGAAAATGGAATGACTAGATGCCCCATCAACCATACAAGCAGCGCCACGTGGATCAAGTCGAATGACAGGACGTCCCATCAGCCATACAGGAGGTGCCACGCGGATGGCACAGACAAAACCTTGAGCTCTTCGCTGTTATCAAGCGTTAACCAAGGCAAGAGTTAAAGTCAATGTCGAAGTAAAGGTAACGCCTGAGGCGTCGCCCGGAAGGACGTAAAGGGCGACGACAGCGCGAGACGTCGCGGGTGTCGCCAACCCAAATACCAACAGGCGTCGCCTCCCCGATACCCACAGGTAGGAAAGACTGCGGAGGGAGACAAAATCAAAGAAAGCATAGTTAGTCACTGGCGTCGCCTCCCCGATACCCACAGGTAGGAAAGACTGCGGAGGGAGACGAAATCAAAGAAGGCAAGGTTAGTCATAGGCGTCGCCTCCCCGATACCACAGGTAGGAAAGACTGTGGAGGGAGATAAGACTGCCAAACGCCAGCGAATCATTGGCAGGGCGTTCCCCGATACCTATGGGAAGGAAAGACCATGGAGGGAACATACCCCCCCCATAGCATTCAACGTTTTAGACACCCGGGGACGATACAGTGCTGCTGTAGCAGGCCTCTCCTTAGGCGTGGGCGCCGAGCGTTAAGGATCAAAGAAAGGACCTTTCGGTATCAGAGACATCCCGTGGACGATGCGGCGTCACTAAGTGAGCCTCTCCATGGGCGTGAGGGTTGACGTGCAACCTTTCCCGATCATACAAAACCGCCCAACGAAGTGAAAGAAATGGGCAGAACACAGATAAAATAATTGAAGCGCGTGAAGGGAAAAGATGAGAATGAGATCGCATAAGTAGAATCGTATGTGGCAAGAACATAAAGGCAATCATACGAACATCCCAAATCAGTAACAAGAGTACGGATAGTTCAAAGAATTACAAGTTTTAACAGATAAAATGAAAAAACGAAGGTAAAGAATAAAGGAGTTAAGCTCGAAGGGGAAGGTGGCGGGTGAGAGGCAGCGGTTTAGTCATCCAAGTCCATGGGCACGACCTTCCTGTCGACGACGTGGTGTGTGGGGTCGCAGTTCGAAAGGTTGATGCCAGGATTCTCGCAGGACGCCTGGGTCAGGGCCTCTTGGAACCCCTCCTCGAAAGTACCCGCCATCTCCTGGATAAGAGACTTTTTCTCCTTCTCTAGCTCCTCAATGGCGGCATCTCCAGAGGTCACCTGCTTCTCCAGAGCCTCTTTCTCCACGCGAAGCTGGCTAACCTCGACCTGTAGTTTGTCGTAGTCAGCTCGGAGAAGGTCCATAACTTTGGTCTGGGTGGCCATTTCCCCCTCCATCCGCTCCATCTTGGCAGCCTGTTCGCAGCAACGGTCCTTCAGGTCCTTTTGAGTTTCTGCATACGCTTTGACCAATTCCTGAAGACCCGTTACCTGTACTTGGAGAGCAACTTCCCGAGTGTAGAAGCCAGCCTGGAGCTCCAATGCCTCTGCCAGTTGCCTCTCTGTTTCTGCTTTGGACTCTTGTATTTGTTTCAGAGAAGTTTGATAGGCTTCGTTCTGGCGTCCCAGGGTCCTCATTTCCTCTTTCAGGGTAGTTGCCTTTGTTTCCAAGGCCTGGAGAGTTTGAGCTTGCAAGACCGTGTTTCTGGCCTGGGAGCGCCATTCAAGAGCCACCGCCAAGAAGGCCCCCAAGTAGAAAGGCATGCCTTCCCTCCTGTCGGTACCCTCTGGCATAGTCCTGCCACTGAAACCCCTCATCAGATGCATGATTGGAGGAGGGATGGCGATGAAATCGGGGGCGGCAGCGTCGGGAGCCGGGGAAGCAGTGGTTTCTGGCGGCGGCGGAGGCAGGGCAGACTCGGCGCCTTCGCCCCTTTCCTCTTGGAGTGTCAGGGGAGGGAGTGAGGTTGCACTTGGAGGGTTGTCCATGAAGGGGTTCCCTCCCTGCGGCGACGTCTCTACCAGAAGAGGAACCCGCGCGAATTTTCTTCTTCTGAAGGGTGCCACGCCTTCTGAGTCCTCATCATCTGATAGAATCTCCAAAACCCTTTTTCCCTTGTCAAGAGGGGTTGGAGCCGGTGACGAGGCTGCAGCTAGGGGAACGGCGGCGATAGGCGGAGGAGAGTTGGGAGTTGGAAGCGCTTCAGGGCCAGGTGGAGATGACGGAGACGGGTTAGAGGGAGCTTCAGCAGTGATGGGAGGTGGCGGTGACAGGGTCGGTGGGGAAACAGGATCGGCAGCAGGGGTGGAGGAGGCGCCCGCCTTGGCGGCGCGTGCCTCCTTCATTGCCTTCGCCAGCATCATTCTCTTGGAAGTGCCCATCACCGATCCTACATCAAGACAGGCCAAACGGCAAGGGTTAGTACTAAAGCAGCTATGCGAATTCACAATACATGAAGAGACGTGAAATGTAAGTAACATTGTACAGCGTAAAACGAGCATAATAGTATGGGGAAACAAACACTCGATAGCAGGCTGTTCACAGCAAGAAAGATGAGGGGAGAGCCCCTTACCAAATTAGGTGGTCAGGGCGTGAGCATTGTACTCGCTAGCGACCAGCTTCAAGGTATCAAAGACGGTCCCCAACCCCGCCAAGGCTTTGCTTACCTCCCTATCGGCGGGAGATAGCTCTTCCAGGGTTTTGGCCCTGAGCAATTTAGGGCGCTCCGTCCAGTAAAGGGGGAAGCCATCCAAAGCTGTGGGATCGTGCTTGGCGCTGCACATCCTAAAGAACTTCCCTTTCCAGTTCTTATAAGAATTCTGGAAGAGGGAGAGGAGGATCCTGCCTGCGATCCCGGAAAAGTTTACCCAGAAGCTTTTCCCCTGCTTTTTCACCTCAAAGAAATGCAGGAAGACATCTATAGAAGGAGGAATGCCCAGGTATCCACAAAGAATTTGAAAGCCCCTCACGAATGCCCAGCTGTTAGGATGGAGCTGGGCGGGGGCAGTGTTGATTTCAGTAAGAAGCTCCCGTTCGAAGGGAGTGAACGGGAGACGCACTCCTACACGTTTGAACACGGTCTGGTACATGAAGAAGAAGGGTTTCCCCTTTCTAGGTCTGTCGTCCAAACAAACAGGTTCCCCAGGCCTGCCGGGACGGACGGATATGTGGGCGTCGTGGGTGCGGCAGAAGGCGTTAAAGTTGTACAAATGGGGATCCCCCCGGTGAGCTTCCAGGTCCTGGAAGGAAGTCAGGCTGGTGCATTCACTCAGGAGCTCGTCGGGGGCCCAGGGGTAGAAGGCTTTGTAGTTGGACTTGGGGGTCGTGGGCGAAGAATCAGGCTCCGCGTGCGCGCGCGTCATGGTAAAAATAGATAGCTGGAGAAAGAAGAGAGGAAAAAGGGTTTAGAAAGTTTAGCCATAGCGTCACCCACACGAGAAAAATCAGAGGAGGAAGAAGAAGCAGAGAAATGCAGTAACAACGAGAATAACAACAGTCCCAGGCAGTTCAATGAATCTTATAATGCGACGAAAGGGAAGAGTCGTGAATACTCGGGATCGTACCTTTGTTATTGGAATGGAGGCAGTGGACGAGCGCAGCAAGGAGAGAATCGCGATTGCAGAGAAAAGGGGTTTCGAAGGCGATGAACAGTGCGGAGTTGCAGAGTGAATGAATGTAACAGTAGGGTGAGCACGGGGTTTGGAGTAACTTAAACGTTACATTTCGCAACTCGAGAGGCGCTAACCTAGGGCCGTGGGATCGTGCCACGCGTCAGGGGATCAGTTTCCCAAGGGAAACGCAAAGGTCCCTGGAGGATGGCCGCGCGATGGGCCACGTGGCGCGCGATCAAGGGTAGCCCAAAAGGTATTATCCTCCTCATTTCAGGGGATGTCCAATCAGTCATTAAGAATACCCCTGTGGTTCAGAAAATGTCACGTCAGTAACTCAAAGAATCGCTGAGTCAGCAGAGAATGACACGTCATCCGGATGGCACGTGGACGGCGTGGGCGAGGCTTTAGTCTTGACGCTGAAAACAAGTCTTCAGCTTAAGACTGGAGGGCTTGTGTACCGTCCCGTATCCGGGCGTTGACTAAGTCAAGGTCAACGTCAACGGCTGAGAGTCAAAGTCAACACAAGGCTTCGCCTAGGTGTGGAGACGCCAAGTGCCAGCATCGCCGAGAGGAAGCGTCGCCAAGGCAAGGCGTCGCCTAGGTGAAGGCGTCGCCCAACCAGGGCGTCGCCAGATCAAACAGTGTAGAAACAAGGCAATCACAGCGCGGTTCCCCGATACCCATGGGTAGGAAAGACCATGGAGGGAGCGGCACCGTGGGAAGGCCTCAGGTCCCGATATGTCGGGAAAGTGATAAAGAGAAAGAAAAGGTGGCTTCAAGGCCATAGTGATAACATCAAGGTAGGGCAGCCTGACTCGTGAAGTGCCCCTGCCACCCCAGAGACGCCTTCGGGACAGATACGACCCAAGAGGAAGGTCACGCCCAGGGTAAGCGGGTGCAGGGTACGAAAAGAAGGCAGATACGCTCTCAAAGTAAGTGGCTAGATACTTGGGGGCATGAGTTGGCACCCAAAAAGTCACCCCTAGCGCATTAGCACTCCCGAGCAGGAGGACTCACACGTAGAAACGTCCCCAGATGGGCAAAAATGCCCCAGATGGGGTCACGGCGTCGTGAGGCCCTCCACGTGTACAACAGCCATGTCAGAATGGAAACACCCTTTAGTCAGGTGCCAGGTAATTAAGAGTCATTCAATACAGTTTCCCTTTCGAGCATTCAGGTACTATAATGGCTCCCAAGCGTTTCAACGACTTAAATGCGCTACGTTTTCTAATTAAAACGCTTTAATGAGTGCGTTACGTTTGTGATTAAAAGCGCTTTAAGGCGCTTTAAATGCTTGGGTAGTTTAAATAGCGCGGAGAATGTTGGAAAGAGGGTTGGAACTTTCGGCAAATTTACCAGAGAACTCTCTAGTTGCTTGCTCGTGCTTCAAGGTTACGCACAAGTGACTGGAGAATATTTTTGCCTGAAGGAGACAGCACACACACATATACACAGTTCTTTTACCACCTTCAGAGTGCCATACGCGGTGCTCAGACACGTAGGTGGACAGTTTTGGTGTTTCTTCCTGGCTGACTTGAGCGTCAGAGTGCACACGGCCGCTAGGGCGCCCCTTTGTCCTCTTTTTTGCAGGAATCCACAGGCAACCAGTGGGAAGGAGTCCCTAGCTGACGGTTGAGGTCGCGCGCGAAGACGTCCCGGTCAACCGGACGGAACAGGAAGAAAGCACTAGTTACTCAGTTATTTGACCACCTTCAGAGAATCCATTCACGGTGTTCCGATACGGAGGTGTGTCCCTTTGATGTTTCTCGCTAGCTGACTTGATCGTCGGAATGCAAATGGCCGCGAGGGCGCCCCTTTGTCCACTTCTTTTCAGGTATTCACAGACGGAGCAGAACGAAGGTGCCCTAGCTCGCGAGGACAAGCCAGACACAAAGACTACCCTGGTCAATTGGCGGGAACAGAGATGGGCACGCAAAGCCTCTTGGCAAAGAGTGACTCACAGTTAGTCACGGGACAAGTAACGGGGGAGTACCAGGCAAAGGATCCACAGATGGCTGCGTACTTGAGGTACGTCGAAGTGTTGAAGGGATCCTTCGCTACGTTTGAGCTGGTGCATGTCCCTAGAGAACAAAATGGCAGAGCTGACCTGCTCGCTAAGCTGGCTAGCTTAGGCAAGGGGGGAAGGCAGAGGACAGTCATCCAAGAGACACTCAAAACGCCACGAAAGTTTATGGCAGACAACAGGGTGGATGTTCTTCACATTAGCGCAGCAAGAGGAAAGCCAAGGAGCCATCGCTCTTTGATTCAAGATACGGCGAGGGCGCCGCGAATCAGCATTATGCGGCCTCGCCCGAAGGAGAGAAGTGTGTGCAAGTATGCGCCTTGGAGGAAGGCGACACGTGGATGACGCCTTACAGGCGATACATTGCAGATGGGATTCTCCCAGCAGAGCCTGGAGAGGGAAAAAGGATAAAGAAGAATTCTGCAAGGTACACTCTCGTTGATGGAGTACTATTTAGGCATGGGTTCACGCACCCAATTTTGACATGTGTGAGTGGCGACGAGTGTACGAGGATCATGTCAGAGCTTCACGAGGGGATTTGCGGAAGCCACGTGGGGGGAAGATCATTAGCTTCCAAGGTGAGTCGCGCAGGGTTTTATTGGCCTTTGGTGAGGGAGTATTGTGTAAGATACGCCCAGCGATGCAAGTTGTGCCAGATGCATGCAGACTGGCATAAGGCACCTCCAGAGGAGCTGAGATCGATTTAAAGCCCATGGCCCTTCCACACATGGGTAATCGATATTCTGGGGCCTTTCCCTCTGGCGATAAGGCAGATGAAGTATTTGATAGTCGCCATCAAGTACTTCACGAAGTGGATAGAGGCAGAACCTGATGGCAAAGTCATGGAGCTCTTCTCGGATTTGTGATCAAAGGGTGCGGAAGCTATGGATTGAGATGTGCAAGATCCTCCTAGGAGCTATGGTGATCTTGAAGGTGAATGATGTGTATGGAAGAAGGGAGGTTCGGCCAGCCCTATGGTAGGTGATGAAGATGAATATTAGGTCGTAGAAACTAGGCAAAAGCAATGTATGGCACAATGTTGGCAGCATAACATTACTCTCATTAATCTTGAAAATACAAGAGCTAGGCATCTCCTTTTATAGGCTAAGGAGGCCGTGAATGTTAAGCTAATTCCACATGAAATGTAAGCAAAATGAAATGGAAATGTGGAGGCACATGGGCACATGGAGCACATGGGTGCACATGGCTTCATAAAACCGTCCCTTGGTTAGTAAAGGCTTCTAGAAAGCTTTAGTTAATCAAGGTTAACTCCTCCTTAATTCTAATGTGTAGAAAAATAAACATTTGTCCTCATGGCTATGCTATTTACACCCCAATTAAAGCTAAACTACACTTGTTGGGCCTTCACGGAATATGTGCTAGTATGCCACTCTCCCATTCATAGCTTGATCCAAGTCTTCTTGTCCTAGACGCTCCTAGCTTGGTCTTCTTGTCCTAGACACTCCTAGCTTGGTCTTCTTGTCCTAAACACTCCTAGCTTGGTCTTCTTGTCCTAGACGCTCCTAGCTTGGTTTTGGACGTTCTTGACTTGGCTCTTGCCTTTCATGAAAGGTTGTGCTTGGCCCTCTTCCATCATCCCCTCCCTCTTGAAAAGGATTTGTCCTCAAATCCAATGCTTTTGCTTCCTAGGGGAATGGTTGTGGCTGGATGGTGTCCATCATCTCCTTCTTTTTTTAGAAGATCTATCCTCAGATTTGCAGACTTGATCTCGGATAGAAGCCTCTTGCTTCGTCAAGGTGTGTCCTCCCAGATCAAATATCAATCTATGGGAATCTTGAAACAAAGCAAAGGAGTTAGTGTGAGCACTTGGAGAAATTTTAATTGTGTGAAGTTGCCATTTTTGTTTTGCTCTTGTTTTTGGCAACTTCTCACAATGTTTCCCTTTTGATGGTTGTATGTGTCCTCTAATCCTCTTATGTTTTCTAAAATTTCCAATAGTAGTTACTTTTCCTTTAGGCATAATTCCTTTAGGAGATGGTAACAACTTTAAAAGGGCAAGAGGACTATGTTCACATACAACTTCAAATGGAGAAATATGAGTAATCTTGTGGACTACTCCATTATATGCATGCTCAAAAGAAAAAGGATTCTTATCCCAAGAATTGTGGGTGTCCCTCATGATTTCGTGAAGCATAGAAGGAAGAGCTATGTTTTCAAATTTTGGAGCTCTATCCATCACTATTGTTGAAAATAAATCATGGAGGCTTGTCACTTTTCTTAGGAAGAATTTATCCACATCCAAGAAAAAGGAATAAAAACCTTTTGTTTTCCTAGGAAGGTCTAATATGAAATGTGTGTCTTCCCAAGGATCATTTACAAAAGGTGAAGGAGTATAGAGTTCTTGAGACCTTGCTTTAGGTGTAGTTTGAAAACAAGAATTGTACCTAAAGTAATGTCTTTGAACTTATTTTCTCATGGGTGACAAAAGTTTTCCTTTTAAAAGCTCCAGAGTTTTATCAACTCTAATTTGGCCCATGAGTTCTCCTTCATGTAGACTTTTTCTCTCATGTGTAAAGATAGTCTCGTTGGTACAACCATTGTTTATGAAAATTTGTACACTTGGCAATGGTTGTCTCAATAAGACATCACAAGTTGCTCTAGGCACTACTTCACACAAAACTTTGTTTTTGTAGATGCTTATAGATAACTTGACATTCTCTTGGGGATATCCTAGCACATTTGAGAAATAGTCTTTATCTATGCAAACTTCTTTTAGAGACTCTTCTTTTTTGCTTATGCTTGCAAGTGTTCCTTTACAATAGGTAAGGCTAGGTTGTTCAACAAGAAACATGTTTTCAAGGGTATTTTCAATGTGCTTGTCTTGTTGAATGACCTTGTGGGAAGGAACACTCTTCTCCCACGCCTTTTGTTTCCCAAAAGTTTTCTTTTTTTCTATTTTCTCTTCATCCCTTTTATGTTTCATTTGTATTTGGTCTTTTACCACTTGGAAATGTGGTAAAGGGCTAAGTACAAACTTTTTGTGCTTGTGGATGAAGGAAATCTCGTTAGTTAGACCATCATGCAAGGTTTTCTTATCAAATTTCCATGGTCTACCTAATAAGATGTGGCAAGCTTCCATAGGTACTACATCACATAAAACATTGTCTTTGTAGTTACCTATAGAAAACTTGATTTCCACTTGTTTGTCTACACGTAGTTCTCCATCCTCATTGATCCATTGTAAATTATAAGGTTTTGGATGAGGAACTACTTGTAGATTTAGTTTCTCAATCAATCTAGTGCTACAACAATTGCAGCATGATCCACCATCCACAATAAGAGAGCATATATTTTCTAAAACATTGCATCCAGTATGAAAAATGTTCTCTCGTTGTGTCTCGATGGATGCACTAGGTTGATTGTGGAGGATTCTTTGAATCATCAATAAGTCCCCCTCCAAAGGATTTATCCTCTCTCCTTCCCCCTTTTCTTGTGTATTAGGTTCATCCTCACCACTCGTGTACTCATATTTTCCTTTTAAGAACAAAACCCTTTGGTTTGGACATTGCGCTTGCACATGCCCTCTTCCAAAACACTTAAAACACTTGGTGTCCCTAGCACGAATGGATGGGGTGGAGGCATCTTTCACTAAAGGTTTGGTAGTTTCTTTGGGTTCGTCTCTAGATGTGCTACCTTCCCTTTTAAAGTCTTTCTTGGGATAAAAGTTGGAGTAAGATCCCACCCTTTGACTTGAAGTTTTGCGCAAATTTTGTTGTTCAACTTTAATGCAAAGTTGAACCAAGTCATTCAAGTCTTGGTAGGGTAGAAGTTCTACTTTATCCCTTATCTCAAGGTTGAGCCCACTTAGAAACCTAGATATGGTGGTGGTTTCTTCCTCTCTAATGGATGCTCTCATCATGTAGAGCTCCATTTTCTGTCTATACTCTTCCAGACTCATGTTCTTTTGTTTGAGTCTTTGGAGCTTGTCCATTAACTCCCTATGGTAGTAGGAAGGTATGTGGCGACGTCTTAGGGCTCCCCTAAGGTCATTCCAATATTCTATGGTAGGTTCCCTATGAAGACGTCAGTCTCTCTCTAGAGAGGTCCACCAATACATGGCATTGCTTTGGAAACTAAGGGGTGCTAAGGGTACCTTCCTTTCTTCACTCACCCTATGGCAAGCAAAGAGTTGATATACTTTCATCTCCCAATCTAGGTATACCTCTACATCTTCCTTACCATAGAAATGGGGTAGGTCTACCCTTACTTCCCTTGGGCTCTCTTCCTCTCTTCTTCTATTTCTCCTAGGGGGTGGTTGGTAGTAATCATTGATTCTACACTAGTCGGCCCTAGGTGAGGCTTCTTGGACACTTGGAGCCCTTGAAGACACACTGACCGTCTAATCACGTAATTAAGAAGTAATTAACAAAAGTTAAGTTGCAAAGAAAATCAAGAAAACTCCCTTTGTTGATCTTTTTTTGCTATTGGCACTTCCTTGGTTGTCTTTTCTTTGTTGGGCCCTCCAAGTGTTTGTGGTATTTGTTTTGGTAAGTAATGGTTTCTGCCCTTGCCTTTGTTCCTTTTAGAATTAGGGACTTAATTCTCCAATTCCAGCACCTATCAAGAAAACTAGACCTCACTCAAGTCAAATTTCCACTCAAATAAGCACCAATTGAGAATCAATTCCAGCACCAAATTTAGAGGCCAAAGAATTAAAGCAAGAAACTATTTAATTGAAAAAAACAGTACCACACAAATGGAGTTAAATTGTGACAACTAGAAAGAGTTCCAAGAAATATTAGACAAGCAAATAAAGGTACTCAAATAAAGGTAGGCACACAAAATGGATCCTAAGAATAACACTAGATTAGATTTCAAAATAAAAAACAGCACCACTAAAAAATTGTTGTGGGCCAGAGAACGTGATTTTCCCCGATTTATGCTGAGCTGTCCTTTTAAGATTTGCTTCTGAAAATTTATATGCAAATAATTCAAGATCTTAAATAAAATCTGGCGTTGGTTTCACTCCAAACGCATGAACCATTTTTCTTTAATAAATTTTGTCAAAATCAGTGTTCAGTTACGCCAACTGTAGCGCCCACATTTGCACACTGTTTTTATAATATTTATCATTTTTTTTCTATTGACTCTTTTGAGCTGATTCTTTTTTTGTCTTTTCTGTAACACCTCAATCTTGCATAATGCAGAGAATCAGAAATTTCCTATGTAGGAAAATAATTTTCTTAAACAAAACAGCCAGCCCAGAGTTATGTAAAATAGGGGATTCTGCAAGATACCAAAAGACAAACACAATGGAATTGATGAAAAGGAATTTGTGTAGATCTAAACACAAATATGAACTCAAGCTAAAAATAAAAGGCACCAAAAGATCAAAAACACAGCAGATTCAAAACAAATATTTAGACCAAAATCAAGAAACAAATAAGCCAAACAAAGTAGTACTACTTATGATTTGATGACATTTTGGAAAAACATGACTAGACAAAACACATATAGATTCAGAAATTAAAAGACTCAAAAAGCATAAAATGAACCAAATAAAATTGCAATAAGGACTCAAATACCTAAAATAAAAAACAGCAACTCAAGGTGTATGGAATCCTACCAAAAATTGCACAAGGATTGCTCAAGATCAATTGAGCAAGGTGCACCGATTGGAAATTCCAAATAGCACACCAAATCAAAGTAAAAATTAAAAACAGCAAGACAAGTATGAAAACAAGATGAACAACATGAAATAAAGAAGAACTCAAAATGAAAATGACCAAGAACTACTCATCTTTGAAGAACCTATGCTCATGATACCAAATGATGGCAAAGTCATGGAGCTCTTCTCGGATATGTGATCAACGGGTGCGGAAGCTATGGATTGAGATGTGCAAGATCCTCCTAGGAGCTATGGTGATCTTGAAGGTGCATGATGTGTATGGAAGAAGGGAGGTTCGGCCAGCCCTATGGTAGGTGATGAAGATGAAGATTAGGTCGTAGAAACTAGGCAAAAGCAATGTTTGGCACAATGTTGGCAGCATAACATTACTCTCATTAATCTTGAAAATACAAGAGCTAGACATCTCCTTTTATAGGCTAAGGAGGCCGTAAATGTTAAGCTAAGCGAAGATGAAATGTAAGCCAAATGAAATGAAAATGTGGAGGCACATGGGCACATGGAGCACATGGGTGCACATGGCTTCATAAAACCGTCCCTTGGTTAGTAAAGGCTTCTAGAAACCTTTAGCTAATCAAGGTTAACTCCTCCTTAATTCTAATGTGCAGAAAAATAAACATTTGTCCACATGGCTATGCTATTTACACCCCAATTAAAGCTAAACTACACTTGTTGGGCCTTCACGGAATATGTGCTAGTATGCCACTCTCCTTTTATAGGCTAAGGAGGAGGTGAATGTTAAGCTAATTCCACATGAAATGTAAGCAAAATGAAATGGAAATGTGGAGGCACATGGGCACATGGAGCACATGGAGCACATGGGTGCACATGGCTTCATAAAACCGTCCCTTGGTTAGTAAAGGCTTCTAGAAACCTTTAGCTAATCAAGGTTAACTCCTCCTTAATTCTAATGTGCAGAAAAATAAACATTTGTCCACATGGCTATGCTATTTACACCCCAATTAAAGCTAAACTACACTTGTTGGGCCTTCACAGAATATGTGCTAGTATGCCACTCTCCCATTCATAGCTTGATCCAAGTCTTCTTGTCCTAGACGCTCCTAGCTTGTCCTAGACGCTCCTAGCTTGGTCTTCTTGTCCTAGACGCTCCTAGCTTGGTCTTCTTGTCTTAGACGCTCCTAGCTTGTCTTAGATGCTCCTAGCTTGTCTTAGACGCTCCTAGCTTGGTCTTGGACGTTCTTGACTTGGCTCTTGCCTTCAATGAAAGGTTGTGCTTGGCCCTCTTCCATCAGAACCAGTAGCACAAATCATTGCGCACAAGGTACAACACTTTTTTTGGAAGAACATTGTGTGTCGTTTCGGGGTGCCAAGGCGTCTCATCTCAAATAATGGCACTCAGTTTGCGAGCCAACAGTTGGGGAAGCTGTGTGCAGAAGTGGGAATCAAGCAGGTGTTCGCATCAGTCGAACACCCCCAGACGAATGGGCAGGTAGAGTCAGCGAATACAGTTTTCCTGAGGGGATTGAAGTCAAGGCTTGAGAAGGCTAAAGGGGCGTGGGCAGAAGAAGTACCAAGAATAGTATGGGCTTACCACACCACGTCTCAATCGTCCATCATGGAGACGCCTTTTAGCCTAGTTTAGACACACCAGGGACGATACGGCGATGCTTCCAGCACGCCTCTCCCTGGGTGTGGGCACTAAGAACACTGATCGCCTTGGTGTTTTCAGACACCCCCGGGTGGGCCCCTCCTCAGGCGTGGGCACCAGGCACGCAGAGATAAGGGCTAGGTTGCCTTGGTGTTTAGACACCCCGTGGACGATACGACGTTGTGGTATAGGCCTCTCCACGGGCGTGGGCACCAGAAGCGTGACTTTGTCCCAAGTGTTTAAACACGCTGAGGATGATACGACCTTGCGTTCAGTAGGTCTCTCCTCGAGCGTGGACACACAGTACAGATCAGATAAAGCCCTCCCTCACCCTCGAGCGATGTTGAGGCCACAGAAAAGATCAAGTCCTCCTCGCCCTCGATCAATGTTGAGGCCATAGAAGAGATCAAGTTCTCCCTCGCCCTTGAGCGATGTCGAGGCTAGAAAAGAAGATGAGACCCCCTTTTCATCATAAGCGATGATAAAGCTAGCAATGCCTTTCGCAGTAAGTGCCTGGGGACTCAAGACAAGTAAGTAAAGATCAAGTTGAAAACTTTTCCAAGGTCAGAAGGCAAGAGAAATTCGAAGAGCAAGAAGGAGAAGCATAAAAACACGACTTATCAGAGACAAGCAAAATACGCGAAGTTAAATCCTCCTTTGCCTTTGGGCAATGACGAGGCAGGCGACGCCTTCATGAGGAAGATTCCTCGCAGATACGAAGGCCAAGTATAGTTCTAAGTGAAAGATCAAAAGAAGGGTATGCATCGTGGCTCAGAAGGGAAGAGTGAGAGAGAAGTTCACGTGCTACCTAATGAGTTGAAGTCAAACGCGATGAAGAAATGCATCGGAGGTAACAGCTTTTACATAGTAAAGGAAGTAGAAGCAGATAAAGGTACAAGAAAGGTTGAGATTACACAAGAATTTAAAGGTAGCATCCAAACGACATTTAAATAAATAAGATTAGGTGTCAGAATTACAGACAAGTTCGAATATTGTAAGTACAAATTTACAACAAAAAGATGAAGATCAACTAAGAGCAGTTCATTCCCGAAGGTCGAGGGGCGCCACCTTCCCGTCGACGATATGATTGCCAGGGTCGCAGTTGGAAGTATTAATCCCTAGGTTTTCACATGTGGCTTGGGCCAGAGCCTCTTTGAACCCCTCATCAAAGGTGTCGGCCATATCGTCGAGGAGGTCTTGGTTGGCTTTCTCCAACTCCTCGATCTTGGAGTCCTTGGTTGCTAGCTGCTTTTCCAGGAACTCCTTCTCCACTTGAAGCTTGTTCACTTCAGCTTGGGATTTGTCATATTCAGCTTGGAGAAGGTTGAAGGCTTCAGTCTTTGCAGCTAGCTCCCCTTCAACTCCATTCAGCTTTACCTCAAGGGCCTTGGAGGTCTCAGCCACCTCCCTCAGTTCAGACACCTCCGCCTGTAGAGGGGCCATGGAGCCCAAAAGGTCAGCGTGCTTCTGGTCAGCCTCGCGCAGCCTCAGGGTGGTCGCTTCCTCCACCTTCCGGGTCTCCGCTAGGGAGGGTTGGTAAGCATCTTCCAGCTTCAGCTTTTCTTCCTTCAGGGTGGCAACCTCTCGCTTGAGAGCCTGAAGGGTTTGCATCTCGATGGCCTTGGTTTTTGCTTGTGCGCGCCAATCGAGTGCAATAGCCAAGAAGGCCCCCATGTAGTAGGGCATACCTTCCTTCTTAGCCTCACCAGAAGAGCTCCCCGGAGACCTCTCGTTGAACCCCCTCATTAGTTGCATGATTGCAGGGGGAATTGTCAAGAACTCTGGGCGGGAGCTTGCGGAGTA